>NC_087205.1:105878978-105888978 GCF_015104395.2 Macrobrachium nipponense | reverse complement strand
TTTCCAACAACGAATCAATGGAAGAAAAGGAAAGCAACAGGGGTACACTTACAGAAGGGAGAGCGCTCGCTGTAGAGGGAGAAGCCGAATCGTCAAGACGAGGAGAAGAAAGACCTTCCCAAGAAAGAATAGTAGAAATTCTACGACGCTTCTTCTTCTAGTAAAACATCCTCCACTGACTTAGGCTAGGCACGACATTCTGGGCATGGATTAATAATGGTACAGTAATTATGTAGCTCAGCACCTACTGCAAGTCATATGAGGATGTGTGTTCATAGACTCCAAAAACCTGGAGCACGGGAATCTCTGAACCCCTGGGTATGTGCGTTGACGAGGGCGTGAAGACTGAGGACTCCATTACGAAACCCAACCACACATACTACAAACACACTGAAAAAGGAAAGAAACACGGTCGTAAATCAACCGGCTTGGAAGGAGAGCAAAAGTGTCCACTCCCCAAGGTGGTTAAAGAAAGACTGTCGCATCATGGAATGCGGTGCGTGGTCACTGACTAGCTCCCACCTCGTACGTGCAGGAGTTGCCAGATCTCACAGATTCCTTGTATACAATCTTTGATGGTTTTAACTGGTCCAGCTGGCATGCTAAAGATTATCCTATTGTTAAGACTGAAGGTTTGTTCTGCATATGAACAAACTGAAAAATAGAGGTTGAAAAAAATTAGTTCTTTGAATACAATAAATGAGTTACTTAAGTTTAAAGTAGTTAGTTGAACTAAGTACCAAAAATAAAACCACTTGTTTGTGGTAAGATTTTATCACAAAACAGAACAGAAATACTGTATTTGGGGTTATGTATGTACTACTATACTGAAAGAAAAGTGCCAAATTCAATATCCTGAGTAAGAGGGTATTGATTACTCTCTATAAATAAAGGAAATAAAGAATTTAGATGAAAAAGAACCATATAAAATCAATCATAGATTCCTAAGGAATGATTGATAAAGCTGAGGTTGATATTCCACTGAAATGCATAGTCTTGGGACATGTGATATAATGATTAGGGACTGCTATTATTACCAGTCAATGGTCCACAGGTGTGTAGTATGTCTGTCTCAGCCATTCTTCTTTTGTCTTTTGACAATCATCAGTGCACCTCATGTGGTGCACTGTAGGCATTACTAAAGGCTCTTTGAAGTATCCATTTGGCTGTAGCTGCAACCCCTTTCATTCCTTTTATTTTACCGCCACTTAAATCTTCCGTCTTGCTATCCACCCTCCTAACAATTAGTATTTCTTAGTGCAACTGTGAGGTTTTTCTCTAGTTATACCTTCCAAACCTACCTACTTTTTCCTTTACAGCGCTAAATGTCCTCATAGGTCCTAGTGCTTGGTATTTGGCTTAAATATTCCAATATTCCTTACTCTTGAGAATTGGCATGTGTGGGGATATTTCAACAGCATTTTTGGCTCTAATTTATGGGTTTGAATTGAACAGTTAGGTATTCATTACCAAATGGCTAGCGTGTGTGGTTTTTCATTTTATTATAGGTAAGTAATGAATGCTACAGGTAACTAAAATAAACACTACCACACAAGCTCAAGAGATAAGCATTGTTGCACAGTATAAGTGTCCTACTGCACTGAACATTTTCTGTTAAACGTATTTTTCGCATGAGCAGTAGGCAGTGTAGTCAACACCAGTAATGCTGTAATGAATTAAATATTTGTATACCGTATAATGTAAGACACCATTCCAAAAGATTGCTTTACTGACTAAAATTTTTCTCCTAACTGTCCTCATAATACTTGGAGACCTAATAAAAAACCAACTTAATGATCTGCTTTAACCCCTAGTCATTTGACTGGAACTTGGCCTTTGCATGAACATATCCCTTCAGCCTTTAATGTAGCCGGAGACCAGATAATCTGACCCAATTTGAGATAATTACATTGCATGTAACCAGAAAGCCTTTGAATTTAAGACGAACAAGTAGATTGTTTATACTCTTGGCTTATTTTAGTTTACTTTAATGCATGTTTATGCATCCCATTAAAATACATAACCTGTTTTACTCTATCACAAGATAAAGCAGTTAATCCAAAATCTTTAATAAATTTCCTCTAAGAGGAAAGAAAAAAAAATTAATTTACTAACTGGCAAGAGGATACTGTGCCACCTTTAATTGGAGAATCTATTTTATTGAGTGTACATTACTGTCACCTTAATTGGAGGATCTATTTTATGAGTGTTTCATAGTTTGCATGGATGTACATTGGCTATTGTAAAGACATGATGATGGTGAATGAGAATATTCTAAAAGATTAAAGCAAGTAATTGTTGAGGTTTAAATATTTTATTTTTAACCCACGTCAATTTTAAGGGCACAATCGGCCCGAGAGCTGAATGATTTCAAGGCCGCTTACCACATAATGTATACAACATTGGTGGTTGCCATAATTATTCCTTTTTGCAATTTCATTAAAACACACCATAAGTAGAATTTTGGAAAGAACAGTTACACAAATATAAGAATGAAAGTGGTGTTTATAGCCAACAGATGATGATTGCATGTGCATATGGTTAAAGATGTAGATGACTGTATGTAGTGTTTAAAAGACATTCCTCTTCTTGATAACTTTCATATAAAAGCAGATTTATTGAGTATTTGTTGAGAAATTTGTTTTGATTTCAGATTCAATACCAAGGAGATCACTGTCACATAAAAGGCAAGATGAGGCAGCTGGCATAGAAGGGGATACTGATACTGATGATGAGCTTTTTCAGCACAGTCAGTCACAACGCACTCGGGGACAGTGTGGTAAAAATCAGAAAAGTGTTAGGAAAAATGTCTATATGATGAATGGTGATGATCTGGGAGATGAAGGACTTGTGGAAGATGAGATAGGTAAGTTATACAATATTGCAGTTACTATGGAACCCAGGTCTACTAGAACAGGTCATGAATTGGAGCGGAATCATGTAGTAGATTCTAAGCACCCATATCCCCAAAATGCTATGCTCTTGAAGAAATGGAATTTTGAGTTATGAGATTGAGGAGGAAGTAAGCAAACTAAATGAGCTATACCTTTTAAAGATATGGCAATTATCAGATTCAATGAACAAATTACAGGGGATGGTCCCCCCCTTATTCGCAATTGGGGGATGCGTACCAGGTGAACAACAAACACCACACCACACCCACACACACACACCACAACACACAACACGCCACACACACCCCGTGAATAGTTTAAAAACCTGTGAATGTTTGGAACCCCTTAAAAATCTGCTTAAAAACAGCCTTATTTTGGTTTTGTTAAAACCTCAAGAAAAACACTAAAAATTTTTCATACCTTGGTTTTTTTTTTAATAGTTTTATCATAAAAAAGTGATTTTAATGATGGAAATTGATAAAAAAAAAAAAAAAAAATAAAAAGGAAAAAAAACAGGAATTTGTGGATATTTCTTCATAGAAAAAATATCGCGAAGATGCGGCGAATTTTTCCGCGGAATAATGCGGGGAAAACTTTCCCGAGAGAAATGCGAATGTGTGAGTCCCGCGGAATTCCGGAGAACGGCGGAAATACGGGAGGCCCACTGTATTTAGTGTTTTGGTAGATTAAATTCATAGCTCATAAAAACGCCTCCAAAATTAAAAACTCATAGAAAATAAAAAAAAAATTTGTAGTTCTCTTGTAAGCGACATTACCATTAAAATTAACATCCATATTTTGTTAAAAAATTAGAGGTAGCAATGGCCTTTATTTCATGATTTGTAACTGTACCCTGTGGTTCTTGTAACTTAGTTTTAGAAATGCCCGTCTTTTTCATGAGGAGGAGGTGGGGTTTATTGAGACTAGATTTGAATGTTTGTGTAGATGGACAGCAAGCTTGCAAAGTGAACCCACTGTCAATCTCTACCAGCATTAAAAATTTCAGGATCTTTCAGTTTATCCAGTCATGAAGTTATAAGTGGCAGGTTATTAAATAAGTTTTGAATTGTTTTCCAAAAACAAAGCCTATGTCAACCCCCATGCTAGTTAAGAATTTAAGAAAATAGTTCAGTTATTGGCAGAGGTTCTGTTCTGACGGCGTGATGATAAGCGAAAATCGCCGCTAAATGAAAATCGGCGTTTCTTGGCACTGATAACCGGTTAATGGAGCCTCTGTTAGGTGTGTATCAGCGCCGATAACTGGAAATTGGCTCATTTCAAGCCCCATAAAACCTGATCGCCAATAACTGTGACTGCCTGTATATTATTTACTAATGTAATCTCGGTCACTGATCTGTTAAACTTGAGTGTTATAGTTTTGCTGGAAATTTTAATTTTTATCCTAAGATCAAATCCTTTGGTCCAGCTGTATGATGAGAGTTAAGGGGGCCAGCCGGTAAGCCAATATTGGGTGAAAAACGCAAAATCTCGAAAATAAATTCATGGCACTTCGTATGGCAACGGAGAATGTGCATACAAAATATTTCTTCAAAATTCCTCTTACTTTCATAGTTACAGGGTAATTAGTGAAAGTAACTCGATTAGACAAAAACATTGATCCATACAAGAAAATGCGGTGTTTATTCTGTTATCGTAAATTTTTATAATTATTACATTTTGATATCAAACAAATTGTAAGCAATGGCATCTGTAGAGATTCTATGAGTCACAAGATGGGAGCAGAAACATCAGAGAGTAAATGTTTGAGTTTCACCACTGACCTTGCTTGCTTTTATGTCTGTTTTTCTTTGTTTTGGCAAGAATTTCATTATGCCAAAGAGGAAAAGACAAGCAAAACATCTTGCTAACATACAGAAGGAGAGAAGAAAATTTGCTCTAATAAGAGTTCAGAAGATCGTAATATCAGTTAGTGAAGGAGAGAGAGAGTGTGTTGTGGAAGAAGGCGCGCCTGTCTTGCCTGATGCAGTGCCCCAGGCTATGATCTTATCTCAAAGGGCTCTTCATTTATGATTAACATAATTACGGTTTATTAATACTCAAAAAGGAATATGAATTCATAATAATCATGATTTATTAACATTTTTTGTAAAAATACAAAGGAAAACTTTGAATGCCCATATCTCAAAACTACTAATTGACCTTCAAATTCTATCTTCTCCCTTTGTTTAAGAGCTATAGCATTGAAAATTGGTATATAACTTAGAAAGACATTATAGAACAATCTAATGAAACCCTTTTTTGCAATTAAAAATTTTATGGTAATGGAAAAATTCATCTCTAGCAAAAAAATGACTGGGGAAAAAAAAACTCCATTTGATTGGAGGTCTACATCAGGCCTATAGATGGTAGTAATCCAAGGTCTTAATATTAAGTATCAAGGGGGAGATAGAATTTGAAAAATGGTTATTTTTGGGATAAATCGCACTGATGTCACAAAACCGAAGGTCAGAGGTGAAGATCATATGCAGTTTGGAGATGTCCCAAGTCACCTTATTAGATGGTATGAATGTCAAAGTCCTGTCCTCAAAAAATGGCATTAGCCGACCAGCCCCCTTAAGAACGATTACCGGCAGTCCCCAGGTTACGACGGGGGTTCCATTCTTGAGACGCGTCGTAAGCCGAAAATCGTTGTAAGCCGGAACATCGTAAAAAATCCTAAAAAAAACCCTTACTTTAATGCTTTTGGTGCAGTTGAAAAATATGTAAACTGCATCCTTATTGCATTTTTCAAAAAAAAAAAAAAAAAAAAAAAAAAAAAAACAAAAAAAAAAAAAAAAAAAAAAAAAAAAAAAAAATGATTTTGCATTTTTGGTGTCATATGTCATCTGCCAGATGAGTATTGTAGGGGTCGTAACCCTGGAAATAATGTCTGCTGAATATAATTGAGAAGCGCCTTAACCTCGGAACGTCGTAACCCGAACCCGTCGTAACCCGGGGACTGCCTTATTCTCTTACTAGGCCACCTTTTTCCCACATTTACTCTGGTAGTTGGTAATCTCTGAATTTGGAAGGTTAATAATTATCAGATTGCAATTTTTAGAATTATTTTCCTGCTGTGTGTTTCTGAATCACTACAACTTTTTTTAAGGAGCAGGTCTATTGCTTTAGCTTGGGTTAGGCTCCATTTTTGGCCCCCCCCCCCCCTTTTCTTTCTTTTGGCCCCCCCCCCCCCCTTTTTCTCTCTCTCTCTCTCTCTCTCTCTCTCTCTCTCTCTCTCTCTCTCTCTCCCTCCCTAGTAGGGCTCTTGCTTTCCATCCCATTTTCCTTTGTACTTTTAAGGGTATCGGCGGGGTCGGGGGTTTATTTTGAGTGACGGTGTTCAAACTTCACAGGTGTTACCTCTAGTTTGACAGAAGATGCACACAAAATTTCAGGTGAATTAGATGAAAACTTTTTAACAAATATTTTTCTTTTAAACTGCATTTTTTATTTGTTTTTTAAAGTATATCTCCTTCCTTATTTATCATTCAATTTAAAGAAAAAAGTAATAGCAGAAAGTTTAATACCTATGAAATAAAATGGCAAACTCAGAAATCTAATATGTGATGTGTGCTATTTAAAAAATATATTTGAAAAAATTCAATAAAAAATACCATAAAATTATGTATTAGATATTGGTAAAAAAAAAAATTTTTTTTGGAGAGAAAAAAGAAAAATAAATTTGCCGATGTGCTCTCTTACTATCTATTCAAATTGCTTTTTAGATTATTAAAATCCATTCATAAATAAGGGAGTTTTTAGAATTTGAATATAGAAAATATATGTTTTGAGAAAAACACAGTTAAAGATTCCTAACCATTTATTTGTTCCGATACGTAATACAAACCTTTCGGTCCTTTAACAATAGGAATATACTTTCGGTGTAGCTGGAATTACGGCCGTTGAATCTTGAACAAGGTGGTTAGACAGTAACTACCGTGGGGCAGTTAGCCTGCCCGGATGTAAACACTCCTGGGGTGGGGGTGAACCTTCGGGTCCTACCAGATGTAAGTCCCCGTCTCGTTGAGGAAGGATCTTGCCCTATCCTCGATTTCTTCAGGAATTGGGAGGACCACCATCCGATGATCGTCTTGACGAATTTGGTGGGGGTTTCGCTGAGTGCTTAGAATTCTTCGGGGTTTCTAGCACTCTTCGAGTGTTCTGGTCTTCTACGATCTGCAAACACTTGAGCAAAACCACGGTCCAGAGTGGGTGAGACGAGAATCCCAGATAATTGTTACTACAAAAATCGGGAATCTCGCTGAACGCTTGAATTCCTGGAATCTCTAGCGTTCGAGAGAAGTACTGCTGCTGAAGGAAGAATATCTTGGGAGGGACTCAGCCTGTATGGACCTGACGGTCCGTCACCTCAGTAGGCGACCAACCCTGGGATAGAGAAGAACGGGTGTGAACATCCAGTTCGGCTTGAACTGTCATCTTCGGTATCCTGTTCACCATAGAAGTATTCCTTCGGGAAAATTTCTCCTTCGCTCCCTTCATTTGAGAATGAAGGGTGTCGGCTTCCAGTCCTTATTCTTGTTCTTCTAATGGAAGAGAATTTAGGATGGAGGTCTATGTACAGGAACCTACAAATATACTACGTATATTGCCCTCGCGACATGTTTCTGTTATCAGTTGAATTGTCCGAGGTGTAGGCACATACCTTAGTTAACTCTACGGGTTGTGACCGAGACAAATAGTATCATCTTAATTGAACTGCAACTCAGGATTGCCCTGCAAACCTCCCAGGAGTTACCAGTCTCGATTTTGAGATACTTATGGTATTGTTATAACAACAACAACCCAGCGTTTGCATTCACCGAAATCCGTTTTGATTAAATGCAAATGCTCAAGTGTATTATTTTGCGCTCGATAGTTCTAGCCGAACGCATTCCTTCTTGGAATGGATTACCTGGCAACTCGGGATGACGAGTGAGCGAAAGCTAGCGGTGTATGGCTGCCTGCCGCAGCCCAGTGCCAACTGGCTCTCCGAGATAGCACGGTCGGATTATGTCTCTCTCCTCTGCAATGATTGACTACCGAACTGAATCTCTGCCCTACAATCACAGACTTAGGTCTCTGGTTGGCTGGAATTCTCGCGTACATGAATGACCATCTCTACTGCATTGCCTTTGATATTGCGAGAATTTTCAGACAGATATCTCAATAGACTCGCTATCATCTTTCTGTTTACCGCATGGTAACAGAAGTTTATAGCCTAGTCTCCCGCTGCATTGTACCTGCCGCTGCGATAATGCGGAAGGATTTCTTCAGACATCTGAGTTTGTCTTCTAAATATATCTCGTATTCGTAGGTGTGTAATTGTTCATTGTTCACCCCGAATTGTAGATGTATAACGGAAGACATCGCCTGTTCCCCACCCTGCCAGCTCTACTTCCAAGTATATAGATGTCCTCCCTGGATAAAGCTGGGAAGATGATGATGATGATTCAGCCCATGAGAAGCGATTCTTCAGGCAGTACAATCCCTGTGTTTTCATTACTGAAAAGCGCTCCGCTTTCATTGCAACTCCGACTTCTCAACGAACAGCAATGAAGTAGCGGTTTAGCGTTTTCAGTCCTTTGCAAATCACAGGGATTAAGCCGTCTTCGCGGGTTGGTGTCATTGGCGGGACTTTTCTAAGTTCGGAACCTTGAGAGTTACTTATCTCGATTCGGCTGTGAAGACGTAGGTCTGCATACACCTATCACCTTTGTCTTCAACGGCACAGTGTTGTTTCTCCTTAGTTGAGATTCAACTACTATGAGAACTTCTGTCTTCCCATCAGGGACCTCTGTCTCTAGAAGGCAATTGACTTTCGTCTGTTGGGCACATGCCTTGAGAGAATCATCATCCCGCCTTCCGGCATCGGTGGCAACAGATAGACGATTTGTATGGTCTCTCGGCATAACCCGTCAAAAGCGAGGGTCATGTGACTACGCCCATGGAGTGTCGGTGTCTTTATCCACTGCGGAGACGAAGAAACTTCGCTGCAGTGGGATACGAGACCGCGAGAGACTTTGCTGCAGTGGGATACGAGACCGCGAGAGACTTTGCTGCAGTGGGGATACGAGACCGCAAGAGACTTTGCTGCAGTGGGGATACGAGACTGCGAGAGACTTTGCTGCAGTGGGGATACGAGACTGCGAGACACTGCTGCAGTGGGGATACGAGACTGCGAGAGACTTTGCTGCAGTGGGGATACGTGACTGCGAGACACTTTGCTGCAGTGGGAATACGTGACTGCGAGACACTTTGCTGCAGTGGGATACGAGACTGCGAGACACTTTGCTGCAGTGGGATACGAGACTGCGAGACACTTTGCTGCAGTGGGATACGAGACTGCGAGACACTTTGCTGCAGTGGGATACGAGCTGGGCGCGACACTTTGCGCAGTGGGATACGACTGCGAGACACTTTGCTGCAGTGTACGAGACTGCGAGACACTTTGCTGCAGTGGGATATGAGACTGCGAGACACTTTGCTGCAGTGGGATATGAGACTGCGAGACACTTTGCTGCAGTGGGGATACAAGACTGCGAGACTTTGCTGCAGATAGACTGCGAGAGTCTTTTGCTGCAGTGGGGATACAAGACTGCGAGAGCTTTGCTGCAGTGGGGGGGGTACAGACTGCGAGAGGACTTTGCTGCAGTGGGGATACGAGACTGCGAGAGACTTTGCTGCAGTGGGATACGAGACTGCGAGAGACTTTGCTGCAGTGGGATACGAGACTGCGAGACACTTTGCTGCAGTGGGATACGAGACTGCGAGACACTTTGCTGCAGTGGGATACGAGCTACGAGCGAGACACTTTGCTGCAGTGGGATACCGAAACCGCGAGACACTTTGCTTGCAGTGGGATATGAGACCCCGCGAGACACCCGTTTTTTCGCTGCAAAAAGACGGATAGACCAGTATGGGTACTGGACATCACTCCAAAGAATATGTCGGACAGGAAGATGGATAGGTCATCACGACCACATCCTTCTTTCCCTTCGGAACTGCCCACAGGTCCTTGGAACTTCATTTCCCTGGACCAGTGGTGGATGCTTGCAGGATGTGTTTGCTTACCCAGTTCCTTGACAGGACAAGTTGCATCTCGTCCA
>NC_087205.1:105848963-105878478 GCF_015104395.2 Macrobrachium nipponense | reverse complement strand
CATCTCGTCCATGGTGTGCAGTTGTAGAGGTAAGAAGGATGCGAGAGTGACTGGCTCTCCCCCTTCCACGCCTCGTCTCTCCATTCCTTGTCCCTCGGGTTGAGGATAGGACTCCAACTCACACTGGCTGGTCGGACGATTGATGCGGTAAGCCTATACATTAGCATCCTTTTTATGTTTCTTATCAGAATCATAGAAGCAGTCCCGCTCCTTCCTCTAGCAAGGGGAGGAAGGAGACTGACAATAATGCAAACCCTTCCCAGAACTTTGCATTAATGTCTCAGACGCCAATATTCTTCACAGCCTTTTTCGGATGAGTCACGATCCCTCACTCATTTCGGAAAGGCCCAGAAGCCTGACTCTTGATCATGCAGCTCCTATACTCCGATCAAGTTTTCAGAGGCAGCAGGGCACTCCTCACTCTTATGACCAGGAGGAGTAGCCTAGATGTGCAGAACTCCAGTCAGTTCTAGAGGTTCACTCAGATTCCTCCCACCAATCAGTGAGTCATAATATTGTTAAAGGACCTCAGGTTTGTATAGTTAGGAAAAATACAATTTTCAACAAATTGTTATTTTGCTTTTAGAAGAATTTAAAGTTTCTTGGAAAAGCCTACATGGCGCTTGTTTCCTTCTCTTTTATAAGAGATATTATTCCCTCTTAAAAAAAAAAAAAAAATATCACTTAAGAAAATAGTTTATATTATTTTTGAGGGGTTATTGTAGAACGCCACTCCACTCTTGTGCTGCCAAGTTTTTAGAAAGCTAATGAGCCCCTCTTCATATCCTCCTTTAGATGTTCTTTGCTTCTTTTGCTTTCTTTAATGCATAGCAGACATCAGTTTCCTGGTCTTCTCTTGCATCTGAAGGCCTTTCAGGCTTTCTCCTGTCGTTTTTCTCATAATAGGCAGCAATGAACTTGCTGTATAGGTGATATTATGTTCCGTTGCAGCAACATGAAAAGCAAAGGTCGCAGTATCCTTCCCATGAAGTCTCACCTATGGACCTTTGCCCATATTTTACTGTTGAATGATTCATTTAGGTTTTGAGTACGACCTTTTGCACATTTTTGTGCAAGGGAATAATAGATTTCCCTTGGAGCTTCGTAATAGGAAGTATTTGGCATCTCTTCAGCACACATGGTTGGTGGCGATATGTGAGAAGCTACATTAGCTCTGTATATACTTTTAGTTTCAAGATAAGTTTTGATATTGCGAGAGCTTGCTTCCCTTCGTTTACTAAACTTCTTTTTTGGCATGTTAGTAGTATATATAATACACAATTGATGCCAAAAGTCTGAGGAAGTGTTGCAATTGATTGCAAATAACAAATACAAGAATTCTCTCTCGAGATAAGTGGCTCACGTTACAGTCATTGGAAGAGTTGCCATCTCTATCAGGAAAACATATTGTACGGCATACAAAACAAAATGCAATGAAAAGAAACTCAAATACTTGAAGAATGAATGCAAAATGAAATCGTAAAACCACCCCTAACCAGAATGCAAAATGAAATAGTAAAACCACCCCTAACCAGACTTTTAATTCTCTACTTGGATGTGGCCTTTAAATTTAAAAAGCTTTGTATTGATATTATCTTACGTGTGGCAACGGCCGGGACCCAGATGTATGGAAATATGATAACTCATTTTCTCGAATTTGAGCCAATATCGCCAAAATTACAGGTCGCCGATACCCTTGAAATTTATTTTCATACATGGAACTTATCAGCTAAAACTTCCCATCTACGGCAGCCTACAAATTCAAAATTTGCTGTAGTGCTAGCATTTGTTAAGTTGTAGGTAACATGCCCCACCTTTGTGGGCTGTGAAGAACAATTTGGCAGAGAGCTTCAATTAGTTTTCTGCAGGCTCCCCGACTAACATCAGTGGTTTCCAGCAACTGACTTCATTGCTTTTTGGATGGTTTTCCAGAGGTTTGGTGAAGTACTCTACTCTCGTCGTAGCCAACAAAGATTAGTTGGTTAACCCTGGTTATTAATTTAATAAACTTCAGTTTTAAAATGAATGGGACATAATTACAATAAGGACATTACTTCTTTAGAATGTAAAGACTGCTGATAAGCAGTGGAAGGTCTTCACATCCCTGGAGGACAAAATGGATAAGGACAGGAAAAGGAAGGTGGCTATTAGAGCCGAGAAAAGGGCTAGCTTAGAGACTGTGCAGGTTGCAGATTTTGTAGAAGATAGTGCTGTCTCCTCACCTAAGATTCCTGTATTGTCTCCAGTCCTTAGGCCTCCTGCTCCTATGCCACTTTCTCCTATTCCAGGTTCCTATGTGTATTTTAAAGAAAAGAGAGTTGTGGTGCTTGTTCATCATTAAAGGGGTAACCACTACTCGTCAGTTGGCGCTTTTGTTCTCACATCTGGACAAGTCCCACCTGTTCCCACAAAATGTAGTTAAAGAGATTTTGAAGTTGTAGAAGAAAAACACCAACAACCTTCTAGCTCAATCTGCCAAATGGCCCAGGGAGCCCTCTGCTGTTACAATGAAGTCCTTTTTACCTCTTCAGTCTCAGGACCTTCAGGGGGTAGGCAAAGGACCCAACAGAGACCTTGCTCAAGTCAAGCCAGCAACCAGGAAATGAGGAAGTATTCCTTTGCACTCTTGTAGGGGCCAGACTGCGCCTCTTATGGAAGGAATGGAGTTGGAGAGGTGCGAAAAAGTCATTCCTTTCAAGGAGAGCCCTCCTTTAGCCAAGTCGCCAGTTGCTTACTTGGCAAACTTTTGAGACGAAGGAAACTTGTCGCTAACAAATGAGCCTCTTGGGGATGTTGTCTTCAGTCAAGAAGTTTGTGAAATTGGGCAGACTCCACATGAGGCCACTGCAGTTCTATCTAAGGGTGAATGGGAGCAGGAAGATCCAATCAAACTCCTTAATTTTTCTGATCACGTCAGAGATCAAACAGGACCTTTGATGTGGTCGTCTGAAGAAGGACTTCTGGAAGGGAAGTCTCTCCCTTTGAGATCCGACCTAAACTTCTACTCTGACACTTCAGACATAGGTTGGGGGCTCACCTCTTTTGAGTCTAGAAGTGTCAGGTATGTGGTCAGAAGTCCTAAGATGCTCCCACATCAATGTAAAGGAACTAAAGGCCATTCACCTAGGTCTCCAGTCTTTCTCTGCCCTAGTTCAAGGCAAGATATTTAATTATATATTCTGACAACATGACAGCTCTTTCGTATATGTGAAAGCAGGTAGGGACCCACTATTTTCTCTGTGGTGGTGAAGGAACTCCTGCTCTGGACAGAGAAGGATCAGGTGTTGTTTCTGACTTCATCCAAGGGAGGGATGAACATTATTGTAGACAGTTTGAATTGCCTCAAGCAAGGCTTTCCGACAGATTGGACTCTTAAGTCCTTTAGTTTGCAACGATCTATGGAGGTTGTGGGGCACACCATCCATAGACCTGTTCGTAACTTCAAGAAATCACAGACTTCTTCACTTCTGTTCTCGATCCCAGACCGTCTCACCTGGAAGACTGACACTATGCTGCTGAATTGGATAAGTCCAGATGTTTATGCCTTCCCTCCCTTCAGTATGATTAGGGAGGTGATCAACGAGCTGACCTCTGACCATGACATCTTGATGACTTACGTCGCTCCCTTTTGGTCAAGGAAAGAATTGTTCCCAGGCCTGCTGCTTCCTGAGGCTCCTGCCACAAAAACAGTACTCAAACAGCCCCACTTCTTAAGATTCCACCAAGGATTGTCTGCTCTGGCCCAGACAGGTTACAGACTGTCAAGTACCTTGTTAGAGGAAGAGGTTTTCGAAGCAAGCTGCCAAAGCTATTGCTGGATGCAGATAACCAAGTGATCAGTTTTCAGAGGATGGTGCAATTGCCATAATGACACTTCTTCCATAAGTCAGGTAGCCAACTGCTTGCTATAGTTGAGGACCTCCGTAAAACACTACCTCGACTAGCAAGGGATATAGGGTTATGCATAGCACTTGTGTTTAAACATAGAGGCCTACATCTGTCCTCCAACCAGAAGCTAGGTGACTTCACAAAGGTTTTTTTTTTTTTTTTTATTATGCCAAGCAAGTTAAATTGGATGCCATCTCCTGGAATTTAGACATAGTCTTAAAATGGCTCTCAGGTCCTCCCTACAAACCGCTTTGTTCCGTCTGTTGAGGAAACTAACCAAGATAACCCTCTTCTTGGTGGCTTTGGCATTGGCCAAATGTATTAGTGGAAATCCAAGCGATAGACAAGAGAATTGGAATTTTACAAGGAAACGCAGTTTAACGCTCCGCGCTGGGATTCCTTGCAAAGAATGAGGATCCTTCTGATCCTTGGCCCGGTTTGTTTACCATCAAGAATATGCATATTCTCGGGCCAGAGGAAAGGAGAGTCCTCTATGTCAGGTAAGAGCCCTGAGATACTACCTTCAGAGGACAGAGAAGATCAAGGGTCTTTCAAACTACCTCTGGTGTTCAGTTAAAAACCCTTCCTGTCTTCTCTACAGAACGCTCTTTCCTTCTTTATGAGAAGCTTGATTACGGAATCTTGCTCCCAGATTCAGGAAGAAGTCTCAATGACTTTTTAAGGTTAAAGCCCTTAAGGTTAGGGCTATTGCTACCTTGCTTGCCTTCAGACATAATATGGCCCTCTCAAGTATATTACAATCAACCTTCAGGAAGGGCAAGTATGTCTTCGCTTTACACAATCTTAAGGACGTGGAGGCTACTTATGAGAACTGCAGCGCGTTAGGACCTTTATCTGTGGCTTGCATGGTGTTGGGAGAGGAAGCATAGGGATCTACTATCCCTCTGCTTTCCTTCAACTTAAAGTAAGGTGTTGTGTTTTTTGGGAAGCCTGGGGCCACATTGTCTTGAGTACCCAACAGTTTTAAGTGGGTTGGGTGTTGGCATTATTTTACAGTGTAGGTAACAGCGATGTGGTCCTATTCAGGTCTGTTCCTGGGCAAGGGCATCTGTTTGTAACTTTGCAAGACATGGGTGTACTGCCCTCACTCCAAAGTTCCCACATATGTAGGGGCGACTCTTGGCTATACAGTCATGCTCTCTACAGAGGCAGTACATAGCTGCAGCACTCCCTTGCTAGGTAAGGAAACCAGCATTGTCTCAATGCTGGCAACTGATCTACATCAAATTCATTACCTAATTAATTTTTTCAGGTAGAATATGTCCATGTGATCCCACCTCCTTTCAATGTGAAATCAGTTTTGTAATTACTTGGTAAGTTACCTGTATAAATATGACATTTTTATGATGAAATAGTTTTATATATACTTACCAAGTAATGTAATTACTTAATCAGAGCCCTCCCTCTGCCCCTCACATGGACTTAAGGGCACAAACGAATTGCAGCGCTCTCCCTAGTTGTTCCTCACAGCCTTTACTTACACCTAAACCTGCAAATTTTTAGATTTTATCATAAAAATGTCATGTTCAGGATAACGTATATGGCACAATATATGTTAACATGGTTATATCCGGAAGAATTTATGATTCAACTTAATAAGTGTACATGAATATATTATACCTTGAAAATTAATTGAACAGATGTGCTATACATCAATCAATCTACTATTAAAAATAACAAACATAGTACAGTATAGGAATTAACAATTTTGACTGTTTTGAAGATGATTTTTCCTACAAGTTGACATTGAAGATATTTAAGTGATCTTTTAGGACTTGAAAGTTTGCTCTTATAGAGTTTGTAGAAATATCAGGGTACAGCTTTCGAGAAATGTTCATTAAAGAATAACAAATATAAACTTTTACATGGCATTTAGGTGTGAGACGTAGCTTAAGACGACGAAAGTACAAGGATTTTGATCAGCAGTCATGGTTAGTTGGAAATAAGAAACTTAGAGGCTATCCAACCATGGTTCCCAGTTCTGAACCAGAGAATGACGAACCGCGCCCTGCAAGGAAGTTGCGCAGGTAAGAATGGTTGAATATGTTGCTCAATCTTTTCACTGTCAAAGTTTTCTTTAATGCCCCATTCCTACTGATACCTCCTCTCAGTAGAGTCAATATGCTTCAAGAAATTGTTGATGGATTTGCTTCTTTACTACACTAATGTATGTTGGAATATCTTGTTTTATTTAATAAGGTTTTGCTGGAAATTTTTACAGTAGTAAATCCTTTTTAGTGGAATTCCTATAGTAAAGCATTTAATAATACTTGTTATTTTATCATCTTTTTCTTGTATTTTTTGTGATTTGGTTTCATAGGCATATGAGTTCTGATTCAGTGATGGTATCAAGGAGTCGTTCTTCACGGTTTCGTAATGCTGGTGCTGGGTCTAGACGAAGGGGTCGACATCGTTATGGACCAAAAAGGCCAAATCGTATTTGCTCTCCTAAGAGTGACCGTTCTGATGAAGACATCACTCTTCCTCGTAGCAGGCGCCGTGTTCCAGCTAGACGATACCGGTAAGCTTTTATATTAATTGTTTGTTTTTCACATTGAAAAATCAGAAATTTATGAAATACTTTTAGCACAAGCAAACCATTTACTTGTACATGGCTCTTTTGTGCATCCATACAGATTTTAGGCATGTTTTTGTAGATAAGGACTGCAGAAATTCCAAGTTTTAAGAATAACATGCACAGCTGTTTGCATGGGACACCAAAGAATGCTAAGGAGGGATGAATTATGACAAAGGTTATAATGCTTTCAAAGAGTGAACAGTCTCCTGTAAAACAGGTATAACACAGGCACCAGCAAACATTGAGCTAATGTGGCAAGTATCCTAGATTTATCGGCGATATCCTGTGAGTGAAGCCGTACATAAATTGACTTTCAAAATTGTTAACATCGATAAAGCCTTGCTCTTTCACTCATTCCGAGGCACATGCTTAGCTGTAGACATCTTTATTTGGGCAGGGATGTTTGATGATGTGTTATTCCTGAGGTTTGGCCCAGGTACTAGAATCCTCATAGCCAACTCCTTGAACATGTGGTTGCATAATTTCTGGTCAAAAGTGATTTTTAGATATACCAATCTGCCAGGCATGGTTATTTTTGGGGGAACAACTTTGGTCAACCTATTTCCAACAACCTTGGACAAGAAGCTTCCGGGTCAGTGCTCTGTTTAACCAGACACTGGCTTGGGGACAGACAAAAAGATGCAGAATTGGAACATTGTAGAAGTGTATACCTTTTCTCCCCATTTGGGCTAAAATGGCAGATGCTAGTAAACTGCACAACTGAGAGTGAGGATGATTTGGATAGCCCCTCTGTAGCCTGAGCATAATTGATTGACAGATATCACCTTGACAACATAGCTATAGGGGCCTGGCTCATTAAAAGAAGCTCATTTCCACATTTCATGACCAGCTGAACTAGGTACACCTTCACACATGTAGATTATTCATTTTCAGCTCTAAGAAAGAGGCTTTTTATGAGGTCAAGGTCATGGATGGAATCCATTTACCTTCATGCATGGAGATAACTAGTGGGGGGATTTTAAAAAAATTCATGGCTATTTCAAAAATTTATTGAGCATCAACTGCGACCTGGACATGGCTTACCAGTTGAAGTGGCAAATGGGACCTTGTTCTGGTCAGTGCTGCGCCACTACAATGAATGTGGAGTTATACACTCTTGCACAATGACAGTATCTGTTTTTGCCGCCAAGAGTTTTATAACTGTAGCTGCAGATTTTCAGGAGCTTTGATAAGGATTTGTTTAGTTTGTTTAGTTTGATTTAGAACTTGGTAAGTCTACTTCACAAGGCTTAAGACTGCAGTCCTACTGGGTCAGGATCCCCGAGGAGTGTTCTTCCATGACTAAACACTTTCTTTTATCCTGGCGATCGACAGCTTGGTGGAGGAATGTGGTGGCCTACAAGTTAAGTCGCCGGAGTTAAGTTCTAGGTATGGAGTGGTCTTTGCATCAGGATATATCGGACAGGCTATTCCATCTCTGGGGAAGACCCATGTTAGACTCCACTACACGCTTCAACTGGAAGCTAGAGTTCTATTGTTCGGTGGTCCTGGATCCGCTCGCTGTAGCGAAGAACACCCTTCAGCATCCTTGGGACAATCTAGAAGTGTACGCCTGTCTCCCATTCTACTGATCCATCATGGCTTGAACAAAGTGATGGGTTCCAAGAATCTCGGGATAACCCTAGCAGTATCTTTGTGGCCCCAAGCAGAGTGGTTCTTGGATCTTCTATCTCCTCTTTCAACAGTTCTGAGAAAGGTTCCCCCTTAGCACAACCTTCTCTGCAGCCTCGTGGAGAGGCATCACCAATTGGTAGGGTCCCTGTCTCTTCACAGCTGGAGACTGTCCAGTATTTCTTGCAAGCGAGAGGTTTTTCTCGCAGAACAGTGGCTTGAATGTCTAGCTACTTCAGGAAATCTTTAGCCATGTACCAGGGCAAGTGGGCCATCTACTCTGATTGGTGTCATTGACAGGGTTTCTCTTCACTCAGAACTTTTGTTCAGCAGATAATGGACTTTTTGGTTTTTCTCAGAACAGTTTTGTCTGCGATCAGAGGCTACAGGGCTACCTTGGGATTAGTTCTACATCCGAAAGACGTGGACATCTTAACATCTTGGAGATTTATTTGTTCAGGAGCTTTAAGCAGTTTTGTTCACCTAGGTTACTGAGTAGTCTCGCTTGAGTATCATTCAAACCCCTACGTCGTTCGTCAGATAGGGAGCTGATTTTGAAAAGTTTTTGTTCTGGTTTTGGCTTCCTTGAAAAGAGTTGGAGAGCTTCTTGGTCTAGATTATGACATAAAACACACCAGGGGCTGTGAGTCCATAGCTTTTGAATTTGTCCTAGAATTCATGGCTAAGACTTGAAATCCCTCGGTCCACAATGACAGATATTCTTCTTTTTCCATTCCTTCCCCGAAGGAATTTGTTATCAAGGATAACAAATTCCTCAAGATTTACTGCTGTGTCCCGTCTGGGTCATTGTGTTGTTATCTATAAAGGACTTGTCACAGAAGACCTAGATGTCGCAGACTTTTTGTTAACACAGCCGGTTGTTTTCAACCAGTTTCCAGCTTATGCCAGAAGATTTATTGTATTGTTAGCTATAAAAAATACAAATTAATTGAAAATTTCAGTAATAAGGCATTCATCATGCATTTATTCTCCTTAGTATCTTTCAATATGATTCATACTATTTTCAGTACGTACTATTGTGTTAAGGTGGTTGTTGTTACAGTAATGATGGTGACTTTTAGGCAGAATTGATAAAAGTATATGATTATGCTAATAATTGCTTCATATTTTAGGGAAGAGCCAGAGCATACTGATGATGATGATGATGATGAAGGCAAGATGAAGACTAGGTTCAGCTTCAAAAATAAAGAATCTGGTCAAAACAAAAATTTTGAGGAAGTGAAGAATGAGTCTGCATCTGTGGTAAAAGAGACAAGAAAGCATAATAAAGAAAAGTATAGTGATAAAAAAGCAGAAAATGAAGTGTGTGAAAAAGTCAAGGAAGAAATTCCTATGCGCAGAATCAGAACTAGAAGTAGTGTTGACTCCAACAAACAGAAAACAGATGACACAGAAGGAGAAGAGGAAGAGAGGGATGAAGATGAGGTAGAAGAAGAAGAGGAGGAAGAGGAGGAAGAGAGGAAGAGGAGGAGGAGGAAGAGGAGGAGGAGGAAGAGAAGAAGAGATAAGGAAGAGGAAGAGAGGATTAGAGGAGAGAAGAAGAGGTAGAGGAGGATGAGGAGGAGGAGTGAATAGGAGTGGTTTCGAGCTAAGCCCAAGAAAATGAAAAGGGTTAACGACCCAATCATGGCTACAGCTCTTTCCTCTAAAGACCGTTCAGTAAGTAAATAATTTATGCGGTGGTACCTCAACTAACCTAACAGTTGGAGGGGTCGGCCCCTCCTGTTAAATAACATAGTAAAGATTAGCAAATAGCCTACATGGTGCAGTTCCCTAGAGCCAACTTTCATATTAAGTTGGCTTTAATATTAAGTAACTGTAAGTCTATCTTGAGTGCTGTTTTGTTATCTAGCAGTTGAGAATATGAATATCAGAAAAATATCTCTAATGAATTTGTTCCAAACGTATGCACTAGGCAGTACTACATATACAGTTTAGCCTAGTAAAAAATAGCTGAATGCAGTAGTTCTTTCAAAATGTGTAAAATACTTGAAGCTTGTATGTTTTAACATCATAAATTGCAAGTAAAAAAATCTGTGGTACAGTATTTTTCACATGGTATTGTACCTAATACAATATTGCTACATAAATATATTTTCAGTCTGTATTTGTGCATGTTCAAATCTATACTCATGCATAGCATTAAGATGAAAAATTATGCATGTATTCTCTCTCTCTCTCTCTCTCTCTCTCTCTCTCTCTCTCTCTCTCGTCTCTCTCTCTCTTTCTCTCTCTTCTCTCTCGTCTTCTCTCTCTCTCTCTCTCTCTCTCTCTCTCAATTTAATAGTTCAGTATTGTACCTAAAACGTTACATTAAATAAGTAGTATTTTCTCTTGCTCTCTCTGGTACAATATTTTTATTGACATTTATTTAGCGATTTTATTGACATATATTCAGTAATGTTACAGTATTGTACTTAATACCGTAATGTGGCATTCTGTTTATAGTATGTTTTACAATTTTTACAAGTGTGCATGCACAAATATACACAGATGCACCGCTTCAATGTAAATGAAAGACTTCCTTGCTTTCTTGCTGTTTTCTTTCTCTCACAATTTTGTGAGATCTGTGACATATCTTGATGTGGTGCTCCTGTGCCTGGAGTGTACTTAATACAGACTGGAAAAATGTATATGTAATGCTACATTGCATTATTAACCCATAATGGATGGATACCCTCATATAAGTAGCAATAACAGGTTTTGGGTGGTGGACAGATCCACTCATGGTGAGCATCAATATTGCTCGCCTTCGATTTCAAGGAATTGGGCAGGAAAGAGGTTCCATTACTTCTGTTACCCAAATATTCACTATAAAGGCAACTTTGAGACTGGCTCAGATCATGATTATAGTCAGTTCTGTAGTTTGTTGTGATCTTGAATTCAAGGGGGCATGCTGTGTTCTTTTCTAAACAAGCCCAGGGGTTGCTGTTGGTTTTCTTGTCTTTTATGATAGTATGTCAGTTATAATTGTAATTTGGCAAAGACATTTTTGAAAAAACATGTATAATCCAAAAGAGTCCCTGTATCTTCAATTTCGGTAAATTTACGGAATTATTTTACGATTATACTCGGAAATTGTTACTGATTTTAGTATTAATCTGTTTTGATATTGTGAGAGCTATATCAATTTTACAAAATAAAAAAAAATTAAATATTAGAAAAACATGTATAACTGTAAAATTTATGATATATCCACAAGGGATTGTAAAGTTTTTTTTTATTTTTTTATTTTTTAACACCTCTCGTGGAAGGTGCTGAGAATGTTTTAGAATTTGTTTATCTTACAGCATGTGCATTTGCATATTTTCCTCTCTCTGTTGGTGTGTTTTTATCTTAAAATTGGCTGATCCCAAAGTTTGCCCAGGCGGGGGTGCTGCATTTGTATATTTTAGCCCGGCTCTTAAGGGTCAAGTACCATACAGTGTTATGCTGAAAGTCAATGAAATTACTTTTGTGAGAGAGAGTGGTTAGAGTGATTGTAAACTTTACTGTAATACATATGTAATGGGATCCTCATGTACATTAAACAGTGTTTCAAACTCATGAAGAGTGGCATTGTGAGAGTTCCCACATAGCTCGTGATCAAGAACAGATGCCAGTAGTTCCTTGTGTACACAATTTTTAAAATTTTACCCATTTTCCAGCTGACACTAGAAGATTTATCCTTCTGTTAAGACTGAAGGTTTGTTATTTATGAAGAATACAAATTGATTAAAAAATATTGTGTTTCAGAGCACATTCTCAAACAATGAAACAAAGAAGCATGACAGCTATTTAAAGAAAAATTTGCACAAGGAACATTAATTAACAATGATTTCCCATTTTGTAATACACATACATTGCAGTTACACTTCTTTTCACTGCAGATCCTAGAATTTCAGAACATTTAATGAAAGAAAATCGCTTTTAAAAATTCATGTTAGGAACAGATATTTTGATTGGGTAACAACGATTTGCAGTAGTGTGATTGCCTATTCTGAAATACAGGTACAGTACGAATATGCATGCAATTACAATTTATTTAAGTAGGTGTCACAAAATTTCTGAGCAATTAATTGCCTGATGAATGAGAGACACTAATTTGAACTCTACATCACATTATGTAATGATATTGAGTACTGTAATTATTATTATTATTGTGGTACATGTTTTCTTTATTTTATTGAATTGTGTACCTTCGTTATGACTAATGTATGAATTACTCAATTTTTACATTGGACATTTATTTCTTTTTTAAGGGTAACTTGAATTTCATTTGAATGTTAGCTTAATACTTTGGAGAATGAGTAGGGTCATATTTAGTGTTTAAACTAGAAATAAGCATTTGTTAGTGTTTTTAGTAACCGTACCAAACTTGAGCGAATCTGACTTGCGTGAGGGGTTCTGGAACCTAACCTTGTTAAAGTTTGAAGTATTACTGGACTGAGATGGGGAGATTCAGTAACTTTTTGTGAGGTATACATGTTTTCTCTAATATTTGCACTTTTCTTTGCAAAGTTACAATTATAATTGACATACTGTCATAAGAGATAAGAATTAAAACCAGCAGCATTCCCTGGGTATATTTATGAGCAAATAAGTAAAGACATCATGGAAGAGAGAGGGGCAATACTACATTTCCCCACTAAGTCTCGAGGCATACTGATCGCCCTGTGTCTTTTGCTGAGCTACCACAGTTGCCATATGTCATTTATGGACCATTTAAGTGATATGACTATCTTTCCTGCTAAATTCATCCAAATTGTATGGTGTGTAATATAAATACTCATGAAATAGCCTGTCCATTACCCAAAACCTGTTATATGTAGATACTTGTATGATGATGCCTATCCAATAAGGGATAAGGCCTCATAGGTTATGGTGTTTCTATGTCTCTTTTCAATATACTACCTGCATTTGTTTTCAATTCAGATTTTGAAGATTTGGTTTTCTGTGTTATTGTTGTATTTTGGAAATGCATAAGCTAAGTAGAACCAGTTAGAAGTGAAAAATTAGTTTTTTGTTTAACCTCTTCTTTACCGAGAAGCTTAACAAAACAAACTTTACATTCGTTACTGACTGATTTTCTCGGTAATGAAATGAATGAATAATAAGTAAATGGGTCTTGCTTTACGTGGCTAGTATAATCCTTCCTCCTCGTATGAACTATTTACCGAAGTATATCCAGAGAAAGAAGACAGGAGAAGAGAAGCTTTTCAAAATCACAAATGGTTTTTTTACTTCTGTAGAAAATGGTTTACATATTCATGCTTGTATGTTTTAAAAAGAAAAAGAACGGCTTCTTGGTTACATCTTTTTTTCACTTATTGTAATAAACAACAATGTTAGCCTACAACATATTCTGTGATTAGTGCCCAGAAGCACAAAGCAAGATGACGTACCCTAACTTCCCTTCCAAGAGTTCCCACACTTGGTACCATGAGTGAGTTTTGTCATGTAACTTTCATCTATTTCAGAAAGAGATTAAACTGGTTCCAAATACTTATGTTTTTATTATCTATAGATATATATGTATATATATACATATATATATTATGTGTTCATGTATGTATACAGTATATATCCAAATGTCTGAATCTAGACAGCCAGCAGTAATTTTTATTTTGCCTCATTTGCTTGGCAGTACATACCACCTTCACGAGCACATCCAATACTTTGTTTTGCTCCAAACCCTTCAAACCAAATCATAAGAGGTCTTTGAGCTGAAAAGAGGAAGTTTCAGAATTTTGGTAGTATGTGTACCACCTTCATGTACCAAGTATTATGCAATACGTAGTCTTTAATGGTAGTACTCTTTGTAACTAAACAAACTGTCGGTAAAGAAGGGGTTAAAAGTAAAATTAAGTAAATTTGTCTCCATGAAAGTATGTTTTTTATATGTATATAGTTTTCTTGTACAAATTTAATAGTATTACTTTGATACAATTTTTTCTAAAGCAATTTGAAGATTTGTACTCAAGAGTCAAAAGAGAAAGGCGTCCAGTAAAGCGGTTCATGTATGAAGACGAAGTTCAAGAGAGGAGGCGCCAGTCCGTTAGTAAGCGTGTATCATCTTCTGAAGATAGTGATAGTGATAAAGGTGATGAGGAGGATGACGATGATGAAGAGGAAGATGAAGCACAGATTGGATCTCGTTACTCACTTCGTCAGAATAGAAGAGAGTGTAGACCATTCCAAGTTAATGCTTCAGGTGAGCAATTCTGGGTTTAAGTTTCTACTCCATCACTGTTGTAGCAGTAGTTAAGGAAATATTTTAATGTCATCATCATAAACCCTTGACATATTTGCCATGGGTAACTTTTGGTGTGCATTCCAGCTAGTAGGACATTGTTTTTGCAATATGTTAACAACAAATGTAATTTGTAGGACTTGCCCTATTTTTGTATAACTTTTTTGGGCTTAATGGTGCCAATGTATAATACTGTATTTGATTAAGTCTTAAATATTGTTCACATTTTAATACACTACCTTAGCTGAAATATATAAATAAAAATTTAGTGAATAAGGTGAGATTATGAAGTAAGTAATCTAAGATATCAGAAGGTAGATTATAAAAATAATGGTAAGGGAAGAAAATTAGCAAAGTACAAGAACAGCACAATATGACTCTGAAAACTGTTATTTAACAAACATCACAATTCACTATACAGGTACACAAAAAAGTGTTGAGTAAATGTATGCACCTTGAATATTACCTGTTTTACTTGATCACAAAGTTTTTATTGTCTTAAATGAAGGACACAAACATGGGCAAAAGGCTGCATTCATTCGTTTTCACTCAAGTCTTGGTGCCTCCTTTTATGGTTACTGATATATGCTTATGTAGCTTAAGGTTGCCTATACTCTGTTTTTTTTTCATCTGTCCGCCCGCCTGTGGTGTTTTTGTATGGCAACACTGCGTCCCGCGCTATAGATAGTTACATTCAGCTTACATTCAATAATATCCTATTTTGAATATTAACAGTGTAATTCGCATACAGTAAATTATTAAAACACTTTTCAGTCGCAAATGTACGCCCAGATATCCTTTTATTTACCTAAAACTTACACATAGCGTAACTATCTAAAGCCCGGGACGCAGTGTTACCATACAAAAACACCACAGGCAGATGGACAGATGGAAAAAAAAAACAGAGTATAAGTTTTAGACTTCATTATTCAAAGGTAAGGTTTTAAGACACATTAAATAAATATTTTTAAGCATTTAGATATACGTATCTGTAGATATCTTATTGTTATGAAATCTCATTACGTTCATTTTTGACAATCCAATCCAAGCCAAGCTATTGTCCTATATGCAGATAAAATGGCACGTGGAAGAGAGTTTCGAGAGGAAAGTCCACACCACAGAGAAAGGGATTGTAGAAACCATAAACGTTATGTCAATTCGCCTGCAAGGAAGCACGTATTTCATCGTAAACGGAGGGTATGTCTCTCTCTCTCTCTCTCTCTCTCTCTCTCTCTCTCTCTCTCTCTCTCTCTCTCTCTCTCTCTCTCTCTCTCTCTCTCTCTCTCTCTAAGTTAAAGAAACTTAAGGTATCAGTTTTAATCTTTTCTCGTAGAATATATCAAAGATGTAAAATAAACAAAGAAATAGATATTGGGAACTTCTAGCTAATAAAAACATACTTGAAAATGAGATTTTTGACCATTGTGTCACAGAGTTTTATATGATGTTATTTTCAGTAAATATTTGTACATTTTGATAATCAGTAAATTTAATAATTCATTTTTTATTTAGTAGCTAATTCCTGTAGTGAACTGTTGAAAAAAATAGTCTAAAATAACATGAAGCCAGTGGAGATAATACCCAGTTAACCCTTTAACATTCTGATAAAGTTCAGCGCTTGTGTTTTGAGTACAATACATAGTTGTTCATATACGGAACAAACCTTCGGTCTTAACATTAGGATTTACTAGCGCCAAGCTGGAAACCGGTAGAATTAAAATTACACTTGTGAGATCCAGGGACTATTGGCATATATACCAGGTCACAGGGCATGTATACCCAGAATGCCCACGGCTACCTATGACCCACCAGTTATTTTTCTACCGCCTTTAAGATAAGACTTGTTACTGTCTATCTGATTTAAAGCCGGTTTTTCAGTTTGCCCGTTTTTTATCCATTTCATTTTTTCATTTCTTATTACCTTTTCTTTCTCCGTGTGTGCTCGGTGTGAGTGAAGAGTGTATAAGTGGTATGATGGAGAATTTTGCCTCGACATCGGGATCGTCTGCCGTTTCGAAAAGGAGACAAAGGAAATGCCCAGGAGTCAGTGGCTTTCCATGTTCTAGATTTCTAACTTCGGTGTCGAGGGATCCTCATCCAACGTGTAGTAGGTGGAGGGAAAACGTATGTACGATTACTAATCCATGTTCGGTTTGTCGCGGTTGGTCGGTGGAACAGTGGAAGTTTTATGAGAAAAGCCAATACAAAAGGAAGGTGGTGACGCCATCTTTGGATGACCAAACCTTACCGGCTTCTTTTGTATCGGCAATAAACCAGGCTGCTCCATATGTTTCTCCACCTGCTTTTGATTTGTCCCATACCCCTTCGGTTTCTCCTAGCGGTTCAGTATCGGAAACGTCAGGAGGGGCCTTGGGTAATTTTATGAATAATATGCACTCTCCTTTGTTCCCAGCAAGTAGAGGGGGAGCACCGTCATCTTTGTTCCAGGCTCCTGCTCCCGAAGCGCGTAGGTTAGATGGTACGTGGTCAGCGCTAGGCCTACCAGGCGTACCAACCTTGGATGGTTTGCTTGCGCATTATATGGCGTCACGGTTCCAGCAGGGTCCGGCAGCGCTGAATGTTCCTCATCCCCCGGGCTTGCAATTTATGGGAATTAATGCCGCGGCTACGCCATCAAACTATGTTTACAGCGATGCAGAACGTGGGAAGTAGTTTGGCAGCAAACGTGCGGTTGCCAGCAGAAACCTCACAGTCTCTCCCTACGAGAGGGATGACGTCACAACATACGTCACACACAGATATGGCAGGCGTGATGACGTCACAGACTGCTTCTCGGCCTATTTCGCTGCACCCAGACTCTAATACCCCTTCTGACTCGACAATGCAAACTGTAATGCAGAAATTACAGGATATAGAGAAGAGAATGAATAAGAGAGACAAAAAGAAAAAGTGTGATTCGCCTTCTTCGACTTCTTCCTCTAGTTCGGCGTCATCGCTAAGTCTGATAACGTCATGGCGAGCGCCAGTCAAGCGTTGGAGGAGGATTCGGGAGTTCGCGACTGATCCTCGGGCTAAGAGGGGAAGAATAAATTCTTCTTCATCTTCGGACCAAGACTGTCGTATCCAAGTCAGCAGGAAGGTCGGGAAGTCAGTGGCTAGTAAGCACAAGGCTAGCAGACAAAGCCGTTCGCAAGAATCCGAACAAGCGAGAGAGGCGACGGCCGACGGACTAGCGGCCGATGCGGAGTTGCCAGTTCGGATCGCAAAAACTACGATACCGCTGGTAAAACAGACGTTGGCGGTGAAAGGTGCAGCAGAGGATAGAATGCAGGTCCCAGTTTCGCCCGTAAGGCCATTCAAAATACGTACGAAGGACGATAAGGCTCCTATTAAAAGTACGAAGAATAGGGAGTTGGCAACCTCGGGGGATACGTTCGTGGAAGGCAGTGTCCTTCTGGATGAAAGGTCGAGGCCGAGTTCTCCGACGCTCGTAAACGATACCAATACTAATAGAGACAAAGTTATGTCTGTCTTAAGGGAGCCTTTATCTTGGAGATCTAGACGAGATTCTCGCTCTAGATCAGCGGGCAAGAGGGCTTTCGAACTGGGAGAATTATCTCCTAGTTTGAATCTAAATGTCTCAATTTTTCTCTTACTTGATCATCTTCCAATCTCTTACTTTCTTTCGCTCTGTTACTCCCCCTAGCTGTCCTCCTTCTCTTCACTAAAACCCTCGTGTAGGTTGGGTAGGAGCTGGGTCTCTGAACTTAGGCTTTACCTTGATCCAAATGGCAGGGACTATAGCGGTTTGGTCCGCCGCTCGATTATGTTTAGACCCTGAGGATATTGATGTGATTCCACATCAATATTTATTGGGGCGGGACTACATGTGGGGACTTGCCTACGGAATCCGGGGAGGTATAGTCTCCACGGTAGGACTCTCGGCAATTTATCCGGATTGCCCTCTAAAATAACATGCGTGGGGATGATTGCATACTAGCTATGCCCTCGGTCCTATCAAGCGGGTTTTGCTTACCATTGAAGCCAATCATGTTATGTTAGAGCCATCCCTTCGGGGTAGGGTAGGGAGTGGACATATGGGAGTTGGTCTCTGCTGTGTGTCTTTGGTGAGGGGGAAGTCTTTGAGAGGAGACCCAGTTTTTACCATGGCTTGCAGTTGGTTTCTCTGTAATTTCAAAAAAAAAAAAAGGAAAAATGGAAATTGACTATGGAACTCAGTCCCCCGGAACATGTGACCCCATGACACTAGATAACCATCTGACCCTGGAAACGAAGAAGGACACCCTTTTGGACACTTCAATCCAAAATATAGCAACCAATGGAGCCTTTTACTAGGCCAAAAAGATTTATCAAAAGAAAATTCCAGCCTAGCCCTTCGCTAGCTTTATTTGAATCACTTTTTGGAAAAGACAGTTGGACAAGATTTTTGACAATAGAAAGTTAAAACAAGATTTCAAATTTAAATTGGAAAATTATTTACTGACCAGATACCCAACAGAAAACATGAAATTTCGTCAAACGCAAACAAATACATGGATAGTGGAAACCACTACTAAAGCCCAATCAGAAACTACTTACAAATTATTACGAACATAGATAACACAAAAATAAAAGTCACCAAGCATAATAAACTTAATAGTATTTGTGGTACAATAATCCTGCCAAATAATGATGACGAACTAATAGATAAAAATATGTTAATGGACTCGCTCAAGAAAAGATATAAAAACATTGAAGATTGTGACATCTATGATATCCCAAGTAGAAAAATTCAAAAATCAATATACAAATAGCTAAATTGAAATTTGAAGGAAATGAACTCCCTTTAACTATTAAAGTATTAGGGCAGACGAGAGAGATAAGACCATATATCCCTAAACCACTACAGTGCAAATCATGTAATAAATTTGGCCATTCAAATAAAAATTGTAGAGAAGCTCCAAGATGTGCATGTTGTGGATCATACAACCACACAACAAAATGGGACTGTGAAAACCCAATTTGCATAAATTGTGGTCAGAATCACCACTCAAGATCGAAGGAATGCGCATATTACCTATACAATACTGAACTAAAAATCTTACAAGAAAGGAGTGGAATGTCAATAAGAGAAGCGAAGATAGAACTAAAAGTAAGAGGTTTACAAGACCCAGCAAGGAAAAACACATATAAAGAGGTAGTAAATAAAGAAGCGCAAAACCAAATTCCTACAATATTGCACAGTATAAATCAAACTGAAAATACTCATAATATAAAGGCCTAAAATTCAAGCTCGGAAGCTACAGAACATATAAGCAACACAAATTTATATAATATTACCAACACCAGAAATGCAAGAAGACATGATGAATGTGGAGGACAAGCAAAATACAAGAGCTAAGTCAAAAGACAAAAAAAGACTACTTGAAACAACCCCACCCAAATCCAAGAAACAAATTAAACAATCAGTAAGACCCAAAATCTATATGGAAAAAAATTAATACCGAGAAGACAAAGTCAACGAAAATTACTTGCAAACTAAAAATGAAAAAAGAGAACCCAAATAAAAGAAAAAGTTAAAACAAAACATCAGATAAAATTGAAGAAAGTATGAAATAGAACCAAGATCAAAAGCCATTTAAATGCACCCCTAATAAAAAAGAAACACCTGAGGACTCTTCAGCCAATAAAGAAAACAATAGCAGAAATACATCACCCACCAAAAGAAGAACAAAGTACAGCAAAATTATACAACTTCAATAAAATTCAAAACAAAAAGTTCAGGAAAACAAATAAAGATATTAAAACAAAACCCAAAATCTTTTTAAAATGTCTATTTTACAATGGAATATTAGAGGATACGTATCAAATAATGAAAACTTAAAATCATTAATTAGAGAATGTAATGCAAATATCATTTGCTTACAGGAAACTAAAATAGGTAATAATGTTATCAATGCTGGCATAAATTATAATGTGTGGAAATCAACACCAATTTTAAATGACAACAGCCAAGGAGGAACTGCAATCATAACGCATTCTTCAATCAAATGCCAACCTGTTAGGATTAACTCAGTAATACAGGCATGTGCAGTTCAAGTATTCCTGGAAAAAAAAATAACAATATGCTCAATATACATGGAACCATCTTTAGAAAGTCGCTTAATAGCTCATCTTGGAAATAATAGACCATTACAAGTGGAAGATTTAGAAAATCTAATAGAACAATTACCAAGACCTTACCTATTAGTAGGTGACGCCAAACATCCCATGTGGGGAAGTATATCATCTGACAGGAGAGGAAACACTGTCCTAGATTTTATAGATAACAAAAATTTGATTATTTTAAATGATGGTTCTCCAACAAGATTTGATGTTTATCATAATACCTCCTCTGCAATAGACATCACTTTATGTTCCCAGAAATTGCCACAGATTTCAGTTGGAAAGTAAATAATAATTTATTTGGGAGTGACCACTGGCCAATACAAATTGAGCTAAAAAATAATAATATAACACATATACCAAAGAGGAAAATGGAGGAAGCAAATTGGAATTTATATAAGAGAAAACGGTGATTAACAAAAAAATATCTGAACTTTACAAACCACATAGATGCTTATGAACATCTAATAAAACAATAGATGATAAAGCAAATGAAACTATTCCAGTTACCTCAGGCAATCCGACTAGACCACTGGTACCCTGGTGGAATGAGGAATGTAACAGCAAGGGAAGATAACGAGGACATGCTTTAGAAGATATCTGAGACATATGTGATGCCAATAAAAATTGCATATTTGAGAGCTAAAGCAAAGCAGAAAAGAAATATTCAAGATAGCCAAAAGAAATTCATGGAAAAAATATATTAATAATATAAATTCTAAAACTCAAGACAAAGAAATCTGGAAGAAAATAAATAAACTGCAGGGTAGATATCGGCAGAACCATACCTACATTAAAAGTAGAAAACAACTATATTTCAAACCCCAAACTAGTAGCAAATGAATTGGGTAAATGCTTCGCCAAAACATCTAGTATCTCGAACTATACAAAAAAAATTCCAATTAAAAATCAAAAATTATGTCCCAATACCATTAAAATCTATAATCAGGAAATCTATAATCTTCCTTTCACCATGGAAGAACTGGAAAATGTCCTGAACTTGCAAGTCCAACAGCTCCAGGGGAAGACAACATTAGATATGAAATGATAAAAAATCTACCAGATGAAAGCAAAACCTTCTTATTAGAAATTTTAAATGAATTATGGCACTCTCACAGCATACCTAAAACCTGGAAAGAATCTTTAATCATACCAGGATTAAACCAGGAAAAGACCCAGTCACCAAGCAGCTATAGGCCAATAGCCCTTACTAGTTGTCTAAGTAAGATATTTGAAAAATGGTGAATAACAGATTAATATGGGTATTAGAAAATAAACAGCTATTTATCAAACAGACAGTTGGATTCAGGAAAAATAAAAGTACCATAGATCCCCTCTTAATGATTACAAGGAGATACAAAATGCAATGGTTGGTAAAAAAACAAACAATTAGGAGTATTTTTTGATTTAGAGAAGGCATATGATACCACCTGGAGGGAGGGATTTTAAAAAAATTGATAGAATGGGGAATAGGAGGCAATTTATATGAATATATTAGGGAATTCCTATCTGAAAGATATATAAAAGTCAAAGTGGGGGCAGAAATCTCTGAATCATTTATCCAGGAGGAAGGAATTCCCCAGGCAGTGTACTAAGCGTGGCATTATTTGCTATAGCAATAAATAGATAATTGAAAATGATCCCACCAGGAGTCCAAGGATCCCTTTTTGTAGATGACTTCGTCATATATAGTAGTGGTGAAAAAGCGCTGGACATAACCAACAGATTGCAAGCAGCCATAAATAGGATAAAAAAATGGGCCCCGATAACAAGGGTTTTTAAATTTTCACCGCAAAAAACTAAAGCGGTCAGATTTACAAGATCAAGAAAACAGGAATTAATTCCTACTTTATTCATAAAAAATGATATAATTGAATATGATGATGAGATAAAATTCCTTGGTGTAATACTTGATAAAAAACTTACATATAAAAGAACATATAGAACAACTGGCGATAAAAGTAAGAAAATCCTTAAATATAATAAAAGTAATTGCGCATAATGACTGGGGTGCTGATAGAACCTCTCTGATAAAAGTATATAAGGCTATTTGTCTAAGTAAACTTGATTATGCGTGTCAAGTATATGGTAGTGCTTCTAAAAACCCTATTAACAAAAAACTGATGTCATACATAACATGGGTATTAGACTATGCACTGGAGCCTACAGAAACTTCCCCCGAAAGAAAAAAAAAAGTCTATATGTATAAGCAGGAAGGAATAGATCCCCTGAAAGTACGAAGAGAAGAAATTGGATTAAAATATATAGCTAAAATAAATAACCTTAATTAATGATAATCCAAAACACCAAATATATGAAGAACATAACAAATAATTATGACAATAAACCAAGAGCCTCTACCATTGGAAAATAGATTAAAACCTGATATAGAACATCTAAAATTAGGAACAAGTAGCATATCAAAATAACCACTCGAAAATACCTCCGTGGAGACATGCTAAAATAGAAACTGTGAAAAAACATTTAATAAAAAGGTAACCAATGCACAATTAAAGAGTGAATTCTGTCACACCAGGAAAAACATAAACGGACATTCGTGTTTATACCAGATGGTTTGCGCGTTCCAAGTTCGAGGAGGTGTAGGCTATGCTGTAGTAACAAAAAATATAAAAATAAGGGAAAAATTCCCAAAATATGCTCGATATTCACTGCAGAGATAAATGCTATATTAGAGGCTATAAAACACACCTTTATGGGGTGGGGAAGGCAAACGATACCTTGGTAATATACACGGATTCTTACAGTGCTTTAGAAGCGCTAAGACAATACAGTTTCTCATCCCGTAATTGAAGAAATAAGGGAGTGGATAGATATAATAGTAAAACGGAAATCTATAAATATAAAACTATGTTGGGTCCCTTCCCATGTGGGCATAAAGGGTAATGAAGAGGTGGATAAAGAAGCCAAAAAGGCAGTAAAAATAAAAAGGAGTCTATCAAAAAATACAAATACCTTACAATGACATTAAAACAACAATAAATGAATACTGTCAATCAAAATAGGAAAAAGAATGGCTAGAATTGAATCATAAATTAAAGCACATTAAACCATCTGTAAAACCTTGGAATAGACAACAATGTCAAAGAAGGGAAGATGTCATATTAACAAGATTAAGAATAGGACACATACTTAACACACAAATACTTGATGTTGCAAGGCAGGAAAGACAGGCCCCTTACTGTGACCATTGTCGTACTCTTGGGTCACGCAGTCTGTCATCTGCTAATTGAATGTAATAAATTCGAAAGAAAACGAAGATCCAACAACATATATAACATACCACTTGAAGAACTATTGGGAGAAAATGCCCCGCTTCAAAACATAGTAAATTACCTCAAAGAAATAAACCTGCTTTATATGATATAACACGTCTTATAGTATCATAGTTATACAGTAAGCGCTGAATGGCCTTTGCTGCCCCAGTGCTTGGTGTTACACCTAAAATTTATAAAACCAACCAACCAATCGCTCTAGATCCATGAGCAGAGAAAGAGTGGGGCGTTCTCGTTCCCCTGCTGACTATTCGGGATCGAGCCAACAACGGCCGCCAGCAAAGATCAAAGAGACCGCGGCCGTAGGGGCAGGCGGCCGTAGGGGCAGGCGGCCGTGGAATTCCGGGCCGTCTGTCAGAAGATAGGGGCGAGACAACATCCCTCGTGACAGAGAATGGTACATTAGAGCCGGAGGAAGGAGAAAACCAAGAGTTTCTGGCCTCGTATGCAGAGGTGATTGATTTGATTCGTCAATTCAATAACCTTTCGGAGAAGACAGAAACACCGGCCAGTATGCTTCCGCCTGGAATTGACATGGCATTTGGATTAAAAAGGGATACCAAGGTGTCGTATGAATTGCCTTGTTCGAGTCATGCGGATTCTGTCTTGCAACACGTAAACGCAAAGATTGCAGGAAGGGATAATTCCTTAAGATTTAATAGATCATTTAAATTTATTCCCCCTCCAATGATGAAGCAAAGGAAATATTATACGACACTGAAGGTCCCTTTGCTGTCTAGACAAGTGAACCCTAATGTTGTAAGGTTAAGGCCTGGATTAACCTTGGATCAGGTTAAAATGGAGTGCCCTTCGATGACGTACCAAGAGGCTGCTACGTTAGAAGCAACAGCTTCTTGTGTCTTTCAGGCTGCTTCTTTGGTCAACAGCAGTGGCGAAGATTGCATCCTCGGAAGTGACAAGAAAAGTAGTAGATGAATCATTGTTCATTAGATTACTACAGTCAGGTTCCAAGGCGATTGCGTACCTGACAAATGTAAGTGCCAATGTTTGGGCAAATATCCTGCTAATGAGGAGAGATGCAGCGTTGGCTAGACTAAGCCGCACTGTGGATTTGGATTCCCTGTTAGCAATGAGGAATGGGGATATCTTGGAGTCGCAACTGCTGTTGCCAGAGGTCATACTGGAAGAGGCGATAGATAGAAGAAGGATGGACATAACGATAGGTTGGTGCAGCAGGCAGTTTGGAAAACGTCTAACAGTCAAGCTACTCCTTTGGAGGGAAGACAGCAGCAAATGTCTCGGAAGAAGACAGTGAGACATAACATCCCTAATAGAGCCACAAGACCCTCTTCCCCAAAGAGGCTAACTCATCGGCCCTTTCACAATAGAAACAACAGAGGGAGGGGCAGTAGGGGAAGAGGGAGAGGCTCAAGAAGATAGGATGGGCGCCTCTCATCACTCGGCCACACCAGTGGGGGGTTGCCTGGCAAATCACTGGAAGATGTGGCAGGAACTAGGGGCAGAGCAGTGGGTGGTGGATGTTCTCAGGATCGGGTATTTGATCCCGTTCGAGGTAACCCCGCGTCTGACAGATCAGCCATTACCCCACGTCGCTTATGTCCACAAATCTCAGAAGGCCATTATTCTGCCGGACGAAGTGAAGAAGATGATGGAAAAAGGAACTGTGGAACAAGTATGCAGTCCCTCACAAGGCTTCAACAGCAGGATTTTCCTGGTACCCAAAGCCAACAGGGAGTGGAGGACAGTAATAGACCTGTCAACTCTGAATCTGTTTATAAGGAAAACCAATTTCAAGATGGAAACTCCAAAAACGGTTCTACAAGCAGTCAGGATCGGGGACTTTATGCTGACAGTCGATCTAAAGGACGCATACATCCAGATACCAGTCCATCAGTCTTCAAGGAAATTTCTCCGCTTCAGTCTTGCAGGGAAAGCTTTCGAATTCAAGGTCCTGTGCTTCGGATTGACGTCGTCTCCTCAAGATTTTACAAGTGTTCACTCTCGTGTCGACGTGGGCGCATGCTCAGGGGATCAGGCTAATAAGATATCTGGATGATTGGCTGGTGATAGCAAAGTCCAGGGAGAAATTACTCAGGGACAGGGCGACCCTCCTGCAGGTTTGTCACAGCCTAGGTATTGTGATAAATCAGGAGAAGTCGCAGTTGGATCCAAGTCAACGTTTGGAGTATCTGGGAATGGTTATAGACACAACAGAAGCCAAAGTATTCCCGACAGGACCAAAGAATAGAGAAATCAAACAAGTGTGAATGCCTTTCTGGGAAACAACACAGCCAGCAAGACAGTGGCAGGTGGTGCTGGGAATCCTAACCTCCCTGGAGAAGCTAGTACCACAAGGAAGGCTACACCTTCGGTCCCTACAATGGAGGATGAAGGAGTTTGGGTCACCAATAGTAGATCACCCGTACGAGCAAATTCCCTTGTCGGCAGAAGTGAAGAAAGACTTGCTGTGGTGGGTGAACGACTACAATCTGACAGTGGGTGTCCCCCTTCAACAACCCTCTCCAGACCTCTTGCTGTTCTCGGATGCATCACCAGAAGGCTGGGGAGCCCATATGGAGGAGTTGATGGTGTCAGCAAAATGGAGTTGCAAGGACAGAGAACTCCATATAAACGTGCTGGAGTTAAAAGCAGCGTTTCTAGCTCTACAGGAATTCAGGGAGAGTAAAGGGACACTCAGTGGTATTGATGTCAGACAACACCACAGTAGTAGCTTATATAAACAAACAAAGTCCTAGTTTCTCGGCAGTTACATGTGATGACAGTTCAACTTCATCAGTGGGCTGTAGAGAACCTGGTAGACATCAGGGCCAGGTATATTCCGGGAAAAAGAACATAGTGGCCGACAAGTTGAGCCGCAGAGGATCAGATTCTGGGAACGGAGTGGTCCCCTGCACCAACAGGTAGTGGACAGGATGCTCATGTTGTGGGAAGGACCGATCATAGACCTATTCGCAACCAGGTACAACAAAAAGTTGGAAGTGTATTGTTCGGTAGTCCCATACGCAGAGGCAGTAGCAGAAGATGTGCTACAACACCCCTGGGACAATCTGGACGTGTATGCATTTCCTCCATTTTGTCTAATCCGTCAGGTTCTGAACAGGGTAATGCGGTCTCAGAACCTCAAGATGACCCTGGTAGCTCCGTTATGGCCAAAGGCAGAGTGGTTTTCAGACCTACTGGAACTCCTAATAGATGTGCCGAGAGAGTTACCCCCATGGAGCAACCTACTGTGTCAGCCGCACATGGAGAGGTACCACCAGTCGGTGAAGTCCCTATAGCTTCACGGGTGGAGACTGTCAAGTATCTCCTCCGAGCGAGAGGGTTTTCGCAGAAAGCAGCAACTCAGATGGCAGGAAATATCAGATAATCATCTGCGACAGTATACCAAGGAAAGTGGTCAGCATACTGTGATTGGTGTCGTAGAGGGAACTTGTCTCCACTCGGTACCACTATTCAGCAGTTAGCAGACTTTCTGATATATCTCAGAACAGAAAAACATATGCCTGTATCTGCAGTGAAGGGGTACAGGGCGGCTCTAGCCTCAGTCTTACGAGTGAAAGGAGTGGACATTTCGTCTTCATGGGAGTTGGCCTTGCTGATGAGGAGCTATGAACAGTCATGTCCACCAAAGGAGCTAAAAGCCCCAGATTGGGATCTGACCATGGTACTGAGTAGTCTGACAAAACCCCCTACGAACCACTAAGGCAGTCCACGGATAGGAGCCTGACCCTGAAGACAGTCTTCTTATTGGCCCTGGCTTCAACCAAAAGGGTGGGGGAGCTACATGGCCTGTCATATCTCGTAAAGCACTCGAGAGGCTGGAAGTCAATGGTATTTGAGTTTGTCCCAGAATTCGTGGCCAAGACCCAAAACCCAACAATAGTAGACGGCAGATTCGACTCCTTTACCATACCTTCCTTGGCAGACTTTGTAGACAATGACAAAGATGAGATGCTTCTGTGCCCCGTCAGGGCACTAAGGGAGTACTTAAGAAGAACAAGGCACCTCAGGGCGGGGTGCCGGAGGTTGTTTGTAAGTACAGGACGGAACAAGAAGGAAGTGTCCAGGAATACAATATCGTTTTGGCTAAGGGAGACAATCAGAGATGCTTATATGGCAGAAGACAGGGGGTCAGATAGCCAGGTGGGAGCGAGAGCTCATGACATCAGGGGCTTGAGTGCTTCTCTGGCATTTAAGAAGAACATGTCTGTGGATAGAATTCTGAAAGCTGGTGTGTGGAAATGCCAAACAACTTTCACCTCTTTTTATTTGAAAGACGTTGCCCATAGATCCTTGGACACTTTTTCCTTGGGTCCAGTGGTGGCGGCCCAACAAGTGATATAGCTCATCCAGTACCCCTGGCGGGTCCTCCAATAAGTAAGTCTATCCTAATGTTAAGACCGAAGGTTTGTTCCGTATATGAACAAATACCAAATTTGTAACTAATTTGTATTTTTCATAACTAACAAACCTGAGGTCTTAACAGGTAAAGGCCCACCTCGAACTACCCCTCTGGGTTAGAAATATAACTTGTGGGTCACAGGTAGCCGTGGGCATTCTGGGTATACATGCCCCGTGACCTGGTATAGATGCCAATAGTCCCTGGATCTCACAAGTGTAATTTTAATTCTACCGGTTTCCAGCTTGGCGCTAGTAAATCCTAATGTTAAGACCTCAGGGTTGTTAGTTATGAAAAATACAAATTAGTTACAAATTTGGTATTTTTTTTACTCATTTTATGAAGAATTAATTGCTTCCTTCAAAATTGTTGAATTATAAAAGGTGATAAAATTAATAATACAATTAAGCTGTGTAAAGGAACTGGTGTCCAACTTATTCAATATCCAGATTAACAGGGTCTGGTTTAATAATTTCCATTGCTTCTGTCCACACCCAGGTTGCCTCCAGTTTTAAAAGTCTGAAGCTAATAGAATTATTTTAGCAATAAAAATAAGTTACTATTTTAATTTTTGTTTTAATAGCAATAAAAATAAGGTACAACTAAGCTTTCAGCTTGCTGATTGAGTGAAATTGAGTAATGAAATATTTTTTTGTTTTAGGCAGCCCATAATACAACTTCCAGTGATAGCAGCAGTTCAGATGAGAGTCACTTTGAAAAAAGGAAGGCAAAAACTATGGCCAAGGCTCGAAACCGCTGTCTTCCAATGAATATGACTGCAGAAGACTTGACTTTATCATCATTCAAGTAAGTGTTCCCTAAAAATGTGGTATTGTTACACAACTGTGATGTCTCAGAAATTTTTTAAGGGACATTGAGGAGCTCGCTTTAGAAAAGACTAAAGGTTTTTTATAATCCTTGAAAGTCCCCAGTTATATTACTATATTGTATTTTTAATTTGTTTCCATTAGTCTTCAGACCTTAGTACTTTTCATTTTCTCCCATTAGTCTTTCTTCTTCTTCTTCTTCTTCTTCTTCGTTCTCTTCTTCTTCTTCGTCTTCTTCCAGCTTTATCCCTATATGGGGTCGCCGTTTTTAATGAGTTCTTCCATCTACCTCTGTCCTGTGTCATTTCCTCCCATGCTCCCGTCTCCCTCATATCATCTCTTAATGCAATCTCTCCGCCTGGTCTTAGGTCTTCCTTAGGTCAACCAGCCCGAGAAGAGTCTACTTGAGACTCAGAGGTCTGGAAAAACTAACCTCTATTAATATATAAATACTTAGGTCTTCCTCTCCTTCGTGTTCCATCCACCTCCACGTCC
>NC_087205.1:105792626-105848463 GCF_015104395.2 Macrobrachium nipponense | reverse complement strand
CCACCTCCACGTCCATCACTTCTCTTGCCATGTGTTGCTCTTCTCTTCTCATCAGGTGGCCATACCATCTTAACCTTGCCTCTTGCACTTTCTTTGATGTTTCAGTGACCTTTACTGTACCCTTAATATGTTCATTTCTAACAATGTCCTTTTTGGTTACTCCACTCATTCACCTAAACATCCTCATCTTGGTTATGTTCAACTTTCTGACCTCTTGTTTTCTTTAGAGGTGCTGCTTCCAATCCATATGTCATTGCAGGTCTGACCACTGCCTTGTGCACTGCCCTTTAATCTTATAGGGACTTTCTTATCACATATGACACCAGACACCTTCCTCCAGTTGTTCTAACCACACTGATCCGGATGTTAATTTCCTCTTCCATGTTCCTATCATTGTCAATCACTGAGCCAAGGTACTTGAATTTATGGACCCTTTTGATGTTTCCTCAGCCTAATTTGATTGTTGTTTGCTGGTCGCCATCTAATTTGGTTGTCATACATTCTGTCTTTTTCCTGCTTATTCTTAAACCTCTACTCTCCAAGGCATATCTCCATCTTTCAAGCTTTCCCTCCAGTTCTTCCCTGCTGTCAGCTACCAAGACTATGTCATCTGCATAGAGCAGCCACCATGGTGGCTCCTCCCTGACACCCTCTGTTAACACATCCAAGACGATGTTAAATAGAAGTGGGCTTAGAGCAGATCCCTGGTGTAGCCCGACTCCAACTTGGAAATTTTCTGTTCTTCCAACTGTAGGTCAGACTTACATTTCTATACATCTCCTGATCATTCTGACATACTACTCCATCACTCCTCTCTCATGAGACATCTCCATATTTCCTGACATGGTACTCTGTCATATGCCTTCTCAAGGTCTATAAAGCCCATATGCAAGTACTTTTGCTTCTCTCTGTACTTATCCCGTCAGTCTTTCTACCTGGTGGAAATTCAACTTTTACCATCATCAAATTATTATAATGCAAATCATTATTGTCATTAATATTTTACCAAAGATTTTCCATGTAGATCTGTGGATGTGGAATTTCTTTCTACTCCTTTCTTTTGTTTCCTGAAATATTATATGATCAAAACCTCCCTTTGTACTCTTTTATTGTTCATACACGAAACAAACCTTCGGTCTTAACATTAGGATTTACTAGCGCCAAGCTGGAAACCGGTAGAATTAAAATTACACTTGTGAGATCCAGGGACTAATGGCATCTATACCAGGTCATGGGGCATGTATACCCAGAATGCCCACGGCTACCTGTGACCCATCAGTTATTTTCCTACCGCCTTTAAGATAAGACGTGTTACTGTCTATCTCATTTAAAGCCGGTTTTTTCAGTTTGCCCGTTCTTTATCCATTTCATTTTTTATTTTTCATTCCTTTTCTTTTTCTCCAAGTGTGATCAGTGTGTGGGTAAGAGTGTATACGTGGTATGATGGAGAATTTTGCCTCAACATCGGGATCGTCTACCGTTTCGAAGAGGAGACAAAGGAAATGCCCAGGAGGTCAGTGGTCTTTCCATGTTCTAGGTTCCTAACTTCGGTGTCGACGGATCCTCATCCAACGTGTAGTAGGTGCAGGGAAAACGTATGTACGGTTACTAATCCGTGTTCTGTTTGTCGCGGTTGGTCGGTGGAACAGTGGAAGAAGTTCTATGGGAAAAGCCAATACAAAAGGAAGGGGGTGACGCCATCTTTGGATGACCAAACCTTACCGGCTTCTTTTGTATCGGTAATAAACCAGGCTGCTCCATATGTTTCTCCACCTGCTTTTGATTGTCTCATACCCCTTCGGTTTCTCCTAGCGGTTCTGTATCGGAAAACGTCAGGAGGGGCCTTGGGTAATTTTATGAATAATTTGCACTCTCCTTTGTTCCCAGCAAGTAGAGGGGGAGATCCGCCATCTTTGTTCCAGGCTCCTGCTACTCAAGCGCATAGGTTAGATGGTACGTGGTCAGCGCTAGGCCTACCAGGCGTACCAACCTTGGATGGTCTGCTTGCGCATTATATGACGTCACGGTTCCAGCAGGGTCCAGCAGCGCTGAATGTTCCTCATCCCCCGGGCTTGCAATTTATGGGAATTAATGCCGCGGCTTCACCATCCCACTCAGTATTTACAGCGATGCAGAACGTGGAGGTAGTTTGGCAGCAAACGTGCGGTTGCCAGCAGAAACCTCTCAGTCTCTTATCCCTACGAGAGGGATGACGTCACAACATACGTCACACTCTGATATGGCAGGCGTGATGACGTCACAGACCGATTCTCGGCCTTTTTCGCTGCACCCAGACGCTAATACGCTTCTGACCCGTCAATGCAAACTGTAATGCAGAAATTACAGGATATAGAGGAGAGAATGAATAAGAGAGACAAAAAGAAAAAGTGTGATTCGCCTTCTTCGTCTTCTTCCTCTAGTTCGGCGTCATCGCTAAGTCCGATAACGTCACGGCGAGCGCCAGTCAAGCGTTGGAGGAGGATTCGGGAGTTCCTGGCTGATCCTCGGGCTAAGAGGAGAAGAATCAATTCTTCCTTCTTCTTCGGACCAAGACTGTCATTTCCAAGTCAGCAAGAAAGTCGGAAAATCAGTGGCTATTAAGCACAAGGTGGCAGACGAAGCCGTTCGCAAGAATCCGAACAAGCGAGAGAGGTGACGGGACGGCGAGCTAGCGGCTGAGGCGGAGTTGCCAGTTCGGATCGCAAAAAATTTCGATACCTCTGGTAAAATCGACGTTGACGGCGAAAGGTGCAGCAGAGGATAGAATGCAGGTCCCAGTTTCGCCGTAAGGCCGTTCAAAAATACGTACGAAGGACGATAAGGCTCCTATTAAAAGTACGAAACAAAAATAGAGAGTTGGCAACCTCGGCGGATACGTTCGTGGAAGGCAGTGTCTGTCTGGATAGAAGGTCGAGGCCGGCCTCGCCGACGCTCGAAAACGATGCCAATGCTAATAGAGACCGAACTTATCTCTGTCTTAAGGGAGCCTTCATCTTGGAGATTTTAGAAGAGATTCTCGCTCTAGATCCGTGAGCAGAGAAAGAGTGAGACGTTCTCTCTTCCCCCTGCTGACTATCCGGGATCGAGCCAACAGCGGCCAACAAAGATCAAAGAGACCGCGGCCGTAGGGCAGGCGGCCGTGGAATTCCGGGCCGTCTGTCAGAAGATAGAGGCGAGACAACATCCCTTGTGACGGAGAGTGGTACACTAGAGCCGGAGGAAGGAGGAAAACCAAGAGTTTCTGGCCTCGTATGCAGAGGTTATTGATTTGATTCGTCAATTCAATAGCCTTTCGGAGAAGACAGAAACACCGGCCAGTATGCTTCCTCCTGGAATTGACATGGCTTTTGGACTAAAGAGGGATACCAAGGGTGTCGTATGAATTGCCTTGTTCGAGTCATGCGGAATCGGTCTTGCAACACGTAAACGCAAAGATTGCAGGGAGGGATAATTCCTTAAGATCTAATAGATCATTTAAATTTATTCCCCCTCCAATGATAAAGCAAAGGAATATTATATGACACCGAAGGTCCCTTTGCTGTCTAGACAAATGAACCCTAATGTTGTAAGGTTAAGGCCTGGATTAACCTTGGATCAGGTTTAAAATGGAGTGCCCTTCGATGACGTACCAAGAGGCTGCTACGTTAGAAGCAACAGCTTCTTCTGTCTTTCAGGCTGCTTCCTGGTTAGACCTTTGGTCAACAGCAGTGGCGAAAATTGCATCCTCGGAAGCAACAAGGAAAGTAGTGGATGAACCATTGTTCATTAGATTACTACAGTCAGGTTCAAAGCGATTGCGTACCTGACAAACGTAAGTGCCAATGTTTGGGCAAATATCCTGCTAATGAGGAGAGATGCAGCATTGGCTAGACTAAGCCGCATGTGGATTTGGATTCCTGTTAGCAATGAGGAATGGGGATATCTTGGAATCGCAACTGCTGTTGCCAGAGGTCATACTGGAAGAGGCGATAGATAGAAGAAGGATGGACACTAACGATAGGTTGGTGCAAACAGGCAGTTAGGAAAAACGTCTAACAGTCAAACTACTCCTTTGGAGGGAAGACAACTGCAGATGTCTCGGAAGAAGACAGTGAGACATAGCATCCCTAATAGTCACAAGACCCTCTTCCCCAAAGAGTATAACTCATCGGCCCTTTCACAATAGAAACAACAGAGGAAGGGGCAATAGGGGAAGAGGGAGAGGCTCAAGAAGATAGGATGGGCGCCTCCCATCACTCAGCCACACCAGTGGGGGGTTGCCTGGCAAATCACTGGAAGGTGTGGCAGGAACTAGGGGCAGAGCAGTGGGTGGTGGATGTTCTCAGGATCGGGTATTTGATTCCGTTCGAGGTAACCCACCCCGCCCCTGACAGATCAACCATTACCCCACGTCACTTATGCCCAAAATCTCAGAAGGCCACTATTCTGCAGGACGAAGTGAAGAAGATGATGGAAAAAGGAGCTGTGCAACAAGTATGCAGTCCGACAAAAGGCTTCTACAGCAGAATTTTCCTGGTACCCAAAGCCAACGGGGAGTGGAGGACAGTAATAGACCTGTCAACGCTGAATCTGTTTATAAGGAAAACCAGTTTCAAGATGGAAACTCGAAAACGGTTCTACAAGCAGTCAGAATCGGAGACTTTATGCTGACAGTCGATCTAAAGGACGCATACTTTCAGATACCAGTCCATCAGTCTTCAAGGAAATTTCTTCGCTTCAGTCTTGCAGGGAAAGCTTTCGAATTCAAGGTCCTGTGCTTTGGATTGACAACGTCTCCTCAAGTTTTTTACAAGAGTGTTCACCTCGTGTCGACGTGGGCGCATGCTCAGGGGATCAGGCTAATAAGAAGATCTGGACGATTGGCTGGTGATAGCAAAGTCCAGGGAGAAATTACTCATGGGACAGGGCGGCCCTCCTGCAGCTTTGTCACAGCCCCTAGGTATTGTGGTGAATCAGCAGAAGTCGCAGTTGGATCCAAGTCAAAGTTTGGGAATATCTGGGAATGGTGATAGACACAACACAAGCCAAAGTATTCCCGACAGACCAAAGAGTAGAGAAATGCCAAAACAAGTGGTGAATGCCTTTCTGGGAAAGCAGACACAGCCAGCAAGACAGTGGCAGGTGGTGCTGGGAATCCTAACCTCCCTGGAGAAGCTAGTACCACAAAGGAAGGCTACACCTTCGTCCCTACAATGGAGGATGAAGGAGTTTTGGTCACCAACAGTAGATCACACGTACGAGCAAATTCCCTTGTCGGCAGAAGTGAGGAAAGACTTGCTGTGGTGGGTGAACGACGACAATCTGACAGTGGGTGTCCCCCTTCAACAATCCTCCCCAGACCTCTTGCTGTTCTCGGATGCGTCACTAGAAGGCTGGGGAGCCCATATGGAGGAGTTGATGGTGTCAGCAAAATGGAGTTGCAAGGACAGAGAACTCCATATAAACGTGCTGGAGTTGAAAGCAGCTTTTCTGGCTCTACAAGAATTCAGGGAGAGAGTAAAGGGACACTCAGTGGTATTGATGTCAGACAACACACAGTAGTAGCTTATATAAACAAGCAAGGAGGCCTAGTATCTCGGCAGTTACATGTGATGACAGTTCAACTTCACCAGTGGGCTATAGAGAACCTGGTAGACATCAAGGCCAGGTTATATTCCGGGAAAAAGAAACATAGTGGCCGACAAGTTGAGCCGCAGGGATCAAAATTCTGGGAACGGAGTGGTCCCTACACCAACAGGTAGTGGACAGGATGCTCATGTTTGTGGGAAGGACCGATCATAGACCTATTCGCAACCAGGTACAACAAAAAAGTTGGAAGTGTATTTGTTCAGTAGTCCCGGACGCAGAGGCAGTAGCAGAAGATGCGCTAACAACACCCTGGACAATCTGGACGTATACGCATTTCCTCCATTTTGTCTAATCCGTCAGGTTCTGAACAGGGTAATGCGGTCTCAGAACCTCAAGATGACCCTGGTCTAGCTCCGTTATGGCCGAAAGCAGAGTGGTTTCCAGACCTACTGGTAACTCCTAGTAGATGTGCCAGAGAGTTACCTCCATGGAGCAACCTTCTGTGTCAGCCTCACGTGGAGAGGTACCACCAGTCGGTGAAGTCCCTATCGCTTCACGGGTGGAGACTGTCAAGTATCTCCTCCGAGAGCGAGGGTTTTCGCAGAAAGCAGCAACTCAGATGGCAGGTAATATCAGAAAATCATCTGCGACAGTACTATACCAAGGAAAGTGGTCAGCATACTGTGATTGTGTCGTAGAGGAACGTGTCTCCACTCGGTACCACTATTCAGCAGTTAGCAGACTTTCTGATATATCTCAGAACAGAAAAACATATGTCTGTATCTGCAGTGAAGGGGTACAGGGCGGCTCTAGCCTCAGTCTTACGAATGAAAGGAGTGGACATATCGTCTTCATGGAGTTGGCCATGCTGATGAGGAGCTTTGAACAGTCATGCCCACCAAAGGAGCTAAAAGCCCCAGATTGGGATCTGACCAAGGTACTGAGTAGTCTGGCAAAACCCCCCTACGAACCACTAAGGCAGTCCCACGGATAGGATCCTGACCCTGAAGACAGTCTTCTTATTGGCCTGGCTTCAACCAAAAAGGGTGGGGTGGGGGAGCTACATGGCCTCTCATATCTCATAAAGCACTCGAGAGGTGGAGATCAATGGTATTTGAGTTTGTCCCAGAATTCGTGGCCAAGACCCAAAATCCAACAATAGTAGACGGCAGATTCGACTCCTTTACCATACCTTCCTTGGCAGACTTTGTAGTACAACGACAAAGCTGAGATGCTCCTGTGCCCCGACAGGGCACTAAGGGAGTACTTAAAGAGAACAAGGCACCTCAGGCCGGGGTGCCGGAGGTTGTTCGTAAGTACAGGACGGAACAAGAAGGAAGTGTCCAAGAATACAATATCGTTTTGGCAAAGGGAGACGATCAGAGATGCTTATAGGCAGAAGACAGAGGGTCAGATAGCCAGGTGGGAGCTAGAGCTCATGACATCAGGGGCGTGAGTGCTTCCCTGGCATTTAAGAAGAACATGTCTGTGGATAAAAATTCTGAAAAGCTGGTGTGTGGAAACGCCAAACAACTTTCACCTCATTTTATTTGAAAGATGTTGCCCATAGATCCTTGGACACCTTTTCCTTGGGTCCAGTGGTGGCGGCCCAACAAGTGATATAGTTCATCCAGTGCCCCTGGCGGGTCAGTTTTGCGTCTAGTCTAAGATGAAGGTATGAAAGTAGAATGAATGGGATGACTGGCTCTTTCTTTACTACTTTCTTCCTACTCCTTTAACTACGGGCAATATGAAGGAGAGTACGTCATGTGCTGGAACGGACTAGATGCAGGTGAGGTGGTCAGCCATACTGTGAAGCCATCTTAGGTGATGGTATACTTTCAGTAGCAACACACCCCTCTGGATAATAGGGAAAGAGGGGTGAAGGTGGATCCAGTTGCAAGGGACAAGAGTAAACAGTAGAATGGTATCTACACCAGTGGGAGAAAACCAATATATCCGCTTATATCTTTGGTCCTAGGTTCATTGTCCATTCTCTTAGAATTTCTTTCCCTATATATTCGGAAATGGATAAGGTGGCAAACTCCCAGTCAGTTGTAGAGACTTACCTCCTCCAATAGTAAGTCTATCCTAATGTTAAGACCGAAGGTTTTGTTTCGTGTATGAACAAATACCAAATTTGTAACTAATTTGTATTTTTCATAACTAACAAACCTGAGGTCTTAACAGTTAAAGGTCCCACCTCGAACCACCCTCTAGCAGTCTAAACTGGGTTAGAAAGATAACTGATGGGTCACAGGTAGCCGTGGGCATTCTGGGTATACATGCCCCGTGACCTGGTATAGATGCCATTAGTCCCTGGATCTCACAAGTGTAATTTAATTCTACCGGTTTCCAGCTTGGCGCTAGTAAATCCTAATGTTAAGACCTCAGGTTTGTTAGTTATGAAAAATACAAATTAGTTACAAATTTGGTATTTTTCTCTGATTTCTTTGATTACTGGACTTTGTCATACTACTTAGATACCTGCTTTACTATATTCCTCACTAATTGCTCCTTATTCCTTATCATTTGTGTCTGAATCATCTCGGTATATTAGTTCCAGCTCTTGGACAGCACATCTCTCTAAAACTTCCTGATTTTTATAGTATGATCGTCCCACCTTACTTTGGAATACAGGCCTTCCCTACATATGCATGATAAGTTTTGCTAACTTTCCTAAAGGGATACTTTTTGTTAAGTGTTTGTCCAGAAAGTCTTTCTTTGTTCCAATACAAATACTCCCTACATATTTATTGTAGGAGATTCACATTGCACTTTTGAGTACCTTGGCTGAATGTAGACTTGTTCTACTGAAATCCACTAGCTTCTTGTTTGCCGTGGTCTGATTCTATTATACGAGGTCAATTGCTTTCCAGTTGAGTACATGATAAGGTGTACATAGACACTTCTGCGTCTCAATGTAAGAAACTTACCAAGTAATTACATAGCTAAGTTTCTAACTTTTGCAGCAGTTAAAAATTTTAATTCGCGGTAGCACTTCTTTTGTTTTGTGTGTAGGAGACAATGCCCACCACTTTGGGGAAGGATGGGTACATCACAGCTGAATAGCTTAATTTGTTTGTGCTGGTCGACGACTGAACATTCACACGTCTAAGCAGCTTTCTTTTGGAATTGTTCACCGCATGGTTCCTTGGTGTCTTCGTTTGGTGATGTAGTTGGTATTTTCTTTTGGTAGCTGTCTTGCTCTTTTAAATAGCTTAGACTTGATTGTGACATCATGATTTTGACTGTGAATTACGTATGTATGAGACTAGTAGTACTAATGCGTATATTCAGTTTCTCAGCAAAGGCTGCAAAACTAGAATGACTGTAGTGTCTTATGACTTACAGTTTCCACCAATTGTAGGGGACAGACCTGTTCAATTAATTTGACATGTCAAGAATGCAAGGACTCGGATCAGGAGAAATGGAAGACCTTTAAGGCACAATTGCCAAGTTAGAACGGGACACCTGTTAAGAGCTGAAGCTAGGAATGTAGCTACTTTTGCAAAGTTCTCTTAAGTCGGACTTAGCCGCTGCACTTGTTCTGTCATCTACGTATCTTTTCTCCCTAACCAGTCCTCTTGACTAGTATTCCAACTTTCCCTTGCCAGACCCCCTTGTTTCCGAACCTAATGCCATTGCCAGCCTCGAATCCCATATAGATATTAGAAGTTCAGGCTCATAGTATGTACAATGGAGTATTTAAGTGCCTCAGTTAAAGTCATTATGGACCAGGGTTCAGCAGACAGCTATTGGAAAAACTGTCCAGAAACTAGTGCATGACCTTCCCTCTGGAAGTTTGAGTTTGTAAGTCGACAGTAGGTGCATAGGCGCTGTTATTAGGGTTCACGAGCCTGCCCCTTACAAAATAGGGTGAAGTTGCTGACCTCCCTGACGTCGCCCTGATACTGGCCAAGAGGGTGCTGTCATATTTGGCTTTTAATAAGCTGCCATTGGTACTCTTGAGTACCCACTGTCTCACGACTGTTTTAGCCATCTGTAGAGCACCCTTGGTGCCCCACTTAAGCCCCCCCGGGAGCCTTTGGCTCTTAAGTGCCCACTGCTGGTCCCTACTCACCTGGTGCCAGTTGGGTGAAACGTGCAACGCCAGGCCACCGAGCAATCCCCGAATTGTTTTCCTCATTTTACCTACAATCGTTCCACGTCTGCTTCAGCCGGCTCCTCCTCAGATCCCATTCAGCAATGGGATTTTCTAGGACCGAATATTCTTGGAACAACTGCCTTGCACACCCTTTTTGGCCGCCGATGTTTCTGTTTTCCCTGGGGCGGTAGTGTTTCCCAATCCTTGTTTTTTTTTTTTTTTTTTTTTGTTTTTTCCAACTTGTTGGGGTTTGGGCAACCCCCTGGTTTCCTCCTTGCTTCCTGCTTCCTCCTGCTTTTTATATGTTGGAACCCATCAGAGTGGTATCTTCCAAGGCCTCCCACAAAATGTTTGTTGTCCCTCCTCTAGAAAAGCCTTAACAGGAATTGGACGTGTGGCTCTCAGACAATAAAGAGAGCAAGATAAGGTGGCCTACCTTTGCCATCCTCCCCTCATCTGGTTTAGCAATGATATACAATTCTTTGTTGTTACTGGAGAAGGCTCCTTCCCTGAGAAGTAGCTGCCTCTTCTCAGGGGGGATCTTTTTGGTTCAATTTGACTCAAGCCAACCATGCCTTTGCCGTTTTCCTCAGCGAAAATTTTTTTCAGTTACGAGGAAATAGATAACATTCGTGAATGAGATTTCTTTCAGGACGTTTCGAAGTCCTCATTTTTCTTTAGATTAGACCTGTCGGTCGGGGGACCGCTGGCCAACCAGAAAATGGCTTTGGATTTCACAACGGCAAGCCGATATATGTTGAAAATCCCAAAGTTACAAGCAACGAATTTAACTGTACCTGAAGAGTTTCTGCAACCCACGACTTACAATATGCGCTGATGGTACTCCCCCCCGATGTCAAAAGCGTCTTAAGAAAATATCGCCAGGCATTTATCTGCTAGCGTTGTGACAATCCAGCGGAAGTTCTCGAAGCATTGAGGAAGGCTTTCATGTTCACAGTAGTGCCCTGGTCAATTCCCAAACGAACAGATTCAAAACCAATGGGGGCCAAACTAAACCAGCTTTAAAAGGATGGAAGCAAAGCACGTCCTCAGCTCCTTAAAGGCAGTAGCAAAAATCAACCGACGGGGGTCACGAGTTAAAGGGGTATTGGGTTGGCTGGCCCACAATGTATCGTTGACCAGGCACAGATGCCCAATAGTGACCCTTGCGTACAACAATTTACTTTAAACTTTACAGGTTTCCACTGGCGCTAAGTATTTATTCCTAGTGTTAAGACCCCTTCATGTTTTGTTAGTTATGAAAAATAGAAATTGGTTAAAAAAAAAATGTTTTTCATATTGTATAAGATCTGTTTGGAATGATCTGTTAGCAGACTGGTTAGCTCCAAAAGTTGGCTCCACAAGCAGAAGTGGTAACGCAGATCATCGTTCACTTGTTATAGACATTCCAAGACAACATGGCTCTCCACTTGAATTTAGAATAGTAGTAATAAATACTTCAAATCTGTTGAGAATGAAGCACAGCAACAGAGTACATCAACTAAGTAGCTGCTTGCCAACTGTACAGGGTGGGTTTGAGTCTATCCAGCATCTGCCTTAGAAAGGAGGCTTTTTTAAGGAAAGGTTGCAGCAGTCATTGCCAGTTCTTCTGTTAGAACAGTTCTCTCACCTCAACCTGTATCAAGGAAAGGTGGAAGGTTTTTCCTGGTTGGTGCAGTGAGGGGAATGAATTTACATCCCCCTCAAAACAGCTGTGAAGATGGTAAAGTGGATTTCTTCCCTTTGTTTTTCTGTGGCAAAAAAAGAACCTCACTGTGTCAGCACTTAAGGTTACTCGGACAGCTCACTCTTAAGTGTTTACAAGTAAGGCTTGTAAGATTTCCTTTTCAACGTCATTGAGAAATTAACAATATATGGTGAGAAACATTTTTTAAAAAAAGTTGGCCGTAACACATCCCAGTTTTTGAAAGCGGCCTGATTGGCATGTCACCAAGGTCTAGATTCAATTGACAAGTCTCTTTAATGAACAGGTTTAGAAACTGAATGACATTAAACCTCCTCCCTCCTCCGGACCCAAATTACGAAAAAAAAAAACCCAAAAAGGGAAGAAAACAAAAAATAAAAAAAAAAAAACCCTCCCGACTGAAGAGAACATTACACATTAAATCAGCCTCAGGGCCTTCCGCAATACTTCCGAACGACGCAATTGATGGAAAAAGAAAGGAAGGAGTCACCGGTACACAAACTTTAGCATCACGGGGTGACTGGAGGAAGAACATGAAGCATCTGGGCGAGGTCAGTGAAAAACCTTCACCCACAAGAAGTCGAAACTCTACGATGGCTGCCTCTTACTATAAGTTAAAATAACTTCCACTGCGATGTTAGGCCACACATGACAATTTCTGGGCAGGGATTTTATTGTACAGAAATTAGCATGACACCTACTAGCATGTGGAATGAGGGAAAAGCCAGGAAAAGTGAAAAAACACACACACACACAAACCACACAACAACACCCACAACAACACCGGGTGGGGAAAACGCTTGAGTTCCTCGGGCCACATCCATTTGGCCGAGGGCCGAGAAGAACCTTGGATGGAAGCCTTAATAACACAAACCACACGAGCAATCAAAAGTGGAAATGGGCAAAACAATCTGTTTGGACAGAGTAAGCAACCCGCGTCGCGCACTCCCCAATTATACGCCACGTGTTGCCCAGAATCTGATAGATTCCTTGCTTTTTTAAATACCCCGAGTTGTTTTAACTGGATCAAGCTAGGACGCCTAGGAAAATTATCCATTTTATTGTTAAGAACCGAAGGTTTGTTTTTAGCTCTTATGAAAAATACGAAATAGTTTTTGGAAAATTTTGTTTTTCATTTTTAACTAGAGAAATGTCCATTTTTAACAGTTCATGTATATTTTTTTTTTCCATCATTTTTATTTTTAATAATTTAAAATCTTTTATAGGGACAAGAGCTAAAATTGGAACTCTAGTTTAGCAACACTCGACACCCAATGGATGCTGGACCGTGGATGTTTAGCTTTGATTCTATTGGAGGCCTGTCCTTACCATGTTAAATCCTTGGAAGGAAATGAATTGTTGTTTTTCCCCTCATGTATCCTGAAGTCTTTGAACGATTCCAATTACGCCCTCCCCAGAGGAGTTACTTTTTTCATGGACCTCTCCTCCGGGTTAGTTAAAAAAAAAAAGAATTTCATTGGATTTTTTTTTTTTTATTTTAGAACTTGCAAGTTATAATTTGATTGAATTAAAATTTACTGCAATGCAATTTGATGCTATATTGGATTGAATTTTATTAACATTTAATAAATGACCCTTTAAGTTTCACAGTCGTTGGAATATTTTTAAAATGAATACAGGTTGCTTCAGTTTGGTGAAAACTAAGGTGCGTTTTAGATTTAAAACAGTCTCTTTATGTTTTTGAGCTTGTCCTCATGTAGAATACATCTCATTTCAGTTACAGGAAGGAAAAACCTTGTTTGCCAAGGGCTTTTGGCTAAATGAGGTTGTGGTTTGTTAGGTAGCAAGGAAAGGTTGCATTTTTCAATGCGCCAAAGGTGCTGACTGTCTTAGCAAATGGGTTGGTGAATCTGAAAGACAACTAAGACTTTTGTTTGAATCAGGTAAGCTTTTACATAGAACTTGAGACATTATTTTGGCCTTGCCTGTAAGAAAGTTTCTATTAAACATTAAGAAAGTTACTAAAGTTGTTTGAGTCATTTCTTTGATGTGTACCATATGTTTAAATTATCAGTTATTCCTTGATTTTTTCTTTGTACGAAATCCATGTTCAGTTATTTCCTTTAATTTTAAATTATGATTATTGCAGGCTTACCAGATTGCGGCCATCCTATTATTTATTTTTCGATGAAATAGATGGGCTGGCACCAGTTTTCGATCTTCAAAGGTCAGGTATCAGATTCACTCTAGTATAGTGGTCAACTGCTTTTCGCCACCCTTATGGGATGGGTTGGACTCTACCCGTGGTGCAAGTAACTAGTAAATTGGGGCGAGAACAAACAGAAATTGATGCTTTATTGATCCTGCCTTCGAGAAGGCCAGGACGATTTGATAGAGAATTCCACTTCCCCCTTCCCTCGTTATAAGGGTAAAAATGAAGAGTAACCACATATTGCACAGTTATTTTTGAATTTTTATAAAATGGCTGCGAGAATGATTTTTACAAAGAACTTGGCATTTTATTTTACAAGAAAGGCCATTGTAATTTTGACCCTTGTTTTTTGCGAGAGCCACATAGTTATTTCCTTTTCAAACTGACCATTAGGTGACTTTGTGTATGTTAGGGAAATGTTTTAAACCCATAAAAATGTAAAAAGATAGATAAGTAGAATATAATTTGTACAATAATATTGTATCACAATTGGTAGCAGTATTGGCATATCTAATTAATTAAAAGATAAAAGGCAAAAATTACTCGAAAGTACTAGAAATCCGAAGGTGATTGTATTTGCTTTCCAGTAAAGGAAAAGGTAAAGCTTAAAGGGGAACCTCTGGTTGGCATTAATTTTTAGCTATTCCCTGTGTAATCGGTATTTCTATTTAAGTACCCCTCCCCGGTGAAAAAAGAGTTTTTTTGAAAGGGGTGGGGTTTTTCCTTATTTTTTTAACAACCAATTTTCTATTGCACCATTTTGTGTGGCTCATCTGTTGATGCGTTGCGTGACGTCATGTAGCGGTCGGCGCAGACAGGCGGGAACTTATTTCCGAGGGAACAGCATCCCTTTAGAGATAATCCTTTGTGGTTTGCAATTTCTCAGCTGAAAATGTATATTGGTAATTGTAAGGTAAATAAAGGGAAGTTCACTAAGCCTAGTTAGGCATATACCAACTGTAAAATTCTAAAACTCCATTCAATTAAACTAGTTACAAAATGGACTAAGTTGAAAGGCTCCTCATCAACACACACACACGTTCGTTTAGACAAAACTGCTGTTCCACGTCCCATCACCCAGGAATCCAATACACCACGCAACAATCGGCCAATATTGACAGAATAAATTTCAGTTTCAAATGCATACAAGTGGGAGGCACCATAGTAAATAGAAAGCAGTAGACTAGCCACCCTGTAACAGGTCTTTTCGTTGGTATCATAGGTTTCTGGTTTCAGAGGGAAATTAAGTTTCCCTAAGCCCTTATTATTAAATAAATTTCATAGCCATACCTAATACCCTGCTCCTAATGTCATATTTTTAAATCTGTTGGCAAGAAATGGTTCCAACCAGACAATGGTTTGTTGTCGTAGGTTGAAATGATTTGATGTTTGGATATCCTCCCTTCGAAGAGCCCTCATCCAGCCAGGGCTTGATTTCTCATATTTGATGAATCCTATGGAATGATATTGCCCTTTTGGACACTTGCCAGAATTATTGGCCATCCACCAAAATGCCATTAGAAGTTGGTCCATAATTACGAAAAATTGACCTAAAACAAAAAAACCCGAGGACAATACTGAGGACGAATACTCTACAGTACGTGGTGCCTGTTGAGGCGACCACGGGCACCCACGTCATTGGTAATAATCCGCCAGAATGGCCAACGATGGTTGAACTCTAGGAAGAAAACCAGCCCCTCTCCATTGAAGTACCGTTCGGCGCTACCTTTGAAATCAAATTATAAAATAATGGGATTACGCCCAACAAATTTGAGCAATGGCTCATTTTTTTAGGATTACTTCAAAGTTCTGTTTGACAAAATTTAATGGCTAATAACCGTAAGTTCCCCGTTTTAGTAATATATATATATATATATGTTTTGATTATTATATAGATATAGATATACATTATCGAGGAGAGAGGAGAGATACATACCATACATACATACATCACAATCACATACATACTACTACATACCATACATACATATATTATATTTATAATATATATATATAGAATATTATAATATATAATATATAATATATATATCATATATATTACTATATATATATTATTAATATAAAACATACATACATACATACATACATACATAACATAACATACATACATACATACTACATATATCTAATATATATATAATATATATTAAATATATATAATATAATAATTATGATATTATATATATAGTACCACCATACATACATACCATACATACCTATTAATATATATATATTATATAGATCTATAATATATATCTAATATATATTATATATATAGAATATATATATAATAATATTTATATCATATTATATAATATACATATATTATATATAACATATATTATAGTAGGCTACATACATACATACCATACCTATATTATACGTACATTATAATATATAATTAGCTACAATACATACATTATGAACCATATATATAATATACAATATATACTTAGCATATATAGATATATACATATATGGCATTAAAGAAAAAATCACAGTAATGCATGCACGTGACTTCATCAAATAAAGCGAATACCCACGGGAAATCTTGGTAATTCCTGAGCTTGGTTTGGTACCTGAGGCCTTCCTCATCCAATTGTACTTTAGTAGGCTCCTTGACGATCTCTGAATCAAAAGACGAAAGCCGGCTTGGAGTTCCTGAACTATCAATTTCCCGTGGTAATTCGCTTATAACACATATATATAGAATCTAGATATATAATAAATATATATATAGTATATCATAATTATATTATAATATTATTTATTATATATATATATATTTATATACTATATATAATATTATATTATTATATTATATATATAGTATAATTATATATATAATATAGATATATATATATCATTAATACTATGATATATATATTTATATTTTCATTTTATAATATAGATTATATAATTATATATTAGTCATATATATAAATATTATTGAGATATATATATATATTAATATCTAATAAAAGGAGCCCATAAAAACAACCAAAATGTTAGAGACGAAAAGTACGATAATTTCAGAGACTGCTGTCTCCCTCTCTCATTCAGGTATATGAATGAGAAAACGTTTACAGAAAAGGGGTGGTTATTTATTACCAAGAGACTTTCGTCCACCAAAGTAAGCCAATTTTAGGTCACCCCCGCTGATAATCATATTCCCTTTAATCTTCTTTAACGTCGTTGGTTTGAAATTGAACACCTGGCGGTCGACGATGTCATGGATGTCCAATTCCCTTTTGAGAATTGTTCATATTACCTGCGCTTCTCTTTTTATAATTAAGGGTCGATTCCCATCATATTGACTCTTGTAACTCCGGACAGTTTGCTGCTATAAAGATAAATTACCCTACTTTTATTGGTCTTCCCAAAACACACAAAAAGACAATCTTCCATTCAGACCCATCCGTTTCATGTGCGCCCGGAGCTTTCAATTACAAAATGTTTCTAAATTGGTTTAGAGCTGGCCTCACCTTTGCTCCTTTTTTTTAGGGCATCTTTTTTCTCCCTAGTTACATCAAACATTCGTAAGGACTTTTGTGCATCAAATTCAGAAGAAGCCACATTACCCACTTCACAACATACAAAAGTTTTTTAAAAGCCTTGACGTAGAACTCCCTATTCCCTAAAAGTTCACCAAAGTACCAGTACGGACTTTCTTTGCAGTTTTTTAAGGGAAAAAATTATCCCCCTATTCAGATCATTTCCCTTTTGGCACCTTGACAAAATAACCAAAGTTTATTTGAATTTAGACTTTTTGCATCTAACTTAACGTAATTTTTCATTCGGGGAATCATTCCTAACCAAGCAAAAATTCGTGGGGTGTAGTATTGGGGTAGTTCCTTTAAGGTCCCTATTTTAGAGCCAATCTGTACATGGAACTACTTTGAAACTACAAAGTAATAAATACAAAATAAAAACCCAAAAAACCATGGCTGTGGTATGAGATACGTGGATGGACATAACTAACATTTTGGGATAATAAGTGGGGTAATTTTAAAATGAATTCCTCTCACAAAATTAAACGGCATTAGTGCCCAGCCATCAAATTTTAAAGTTGAATGTGGAAACAGACAACAAAATTACCTTTTTCTTTGATGTTTTAATAATCGAGACACGACAAGACACAAATTTACCATTTACCATTCAGAAAACCAACGTTCTCAACTTTCATATATTTCACTACTTTAGCTAATCATGACAATACTATCAAGAAGGTTCTAGGTCTAAGCCAGCAACCTATTCCTAAGAGCTTTACGAATTTGTTCCCCCACCCCAATTTCCTGGAAAAAGAATTTTGAAACTAATTCGCAAGGCAACTTTCATCTTTAAAGTATCCTGCCATATAATTGAGAAAGTCAATTCAAAAAGCAAACTTAATTTTCTATTGACCCCCTAAAGACAAGACCAGAGACACACCCAACCATAAAAATAAAAATTCCCCACCTGGAGACGATTAAGAGAGTAACTCACCAACCCTTTGGGAAATCCAACCTTTTATACCCTTTTGCATTTTACCTGACCCAAATACCTTTTAGCCAAATCCCTGATTAACGTCCAACAAAAGAAAAACATCGCCCAAAGACATCTGGGGTATATGAGAATCCCGGATGCCAGGACCTGTGACCAAAATCTTACATCCAGCTTATTTACAGGTAAAATCACTTCCCCAGAGATTTAATACAACACCCCAAACGGTCCAGTTAGGTATGGCAGCAACAAGAAAAAAACTTTTTGGGGTCCTATTTTCAATCATATAAATTGAACATAACCATAGTAATAAACTGGTAATAATGTTCCATGTTGTAATTTTATAGCACCACTGCCCGGTACAAGAGTCAAATGATGGAATCGGTCCCTTAATAAGAAAAGAGAAGCAGGTAATGCCAACTTCCTCAAGGGCAAGGGAATTGGACATCAGAACATCGTCGACAGCAGTGGTTCATTCAACCAGCGCTTAAGAAGATTAAAGGAAGATTATCAGCAGGGGGTGAACCTACAAATTGGCTTACTTGTGGAACGAATTCTCTTGGTATAAAATACCCAACCTTTTCTGTAAACTTTTCTCATTTCATATACTGAAGAGAGAGACAGCAGTTCTCTTGCAATATAGTACTTTTCTCTCTACATATTTTGGTGTTTTTTAGATTGGCTTTTTATTAGATGGAATTCTGTTTGCATTACACGAACACTTTAACGCCAGTCATATATATTATAGAAATATATATATATATATATATTATATATATATGTTATTATATATATATATATATTATTATATTATATATATAGTATATATATATATATATCATTATAGTAGGGGAGAACAATATATACATATAATAACATATATACATATATACATATATACATAATATACAATAATACTATTATACATATTATCATAATTAATATACATAACATACAAATATATACATATATATACATATACCATACATACAACTACCATACATACATACAATACATAACATACCTATACATACATATATTAATATATTATATTTATATATATTACATATATGATATATTATAGTAATATTATTATTATAATATCTATATATAATTAATATATATATATATATATAATACTCACAATAATATCATATATCTAATTATATAACTATATAATATACCATATGACATACCTATCTATTATACACATCATATCATACCTATATATAATATACATGTTATATAAAAAAAAAATATATTATATACTACATTATTATTAGAATATACCCCATTTCAGATACTATATATATATTATATATATATATATATTTATTAATATATATATTATATATATATATCCCCAACATATAGATCTATATATATCCATATATATACTCATATAGTTATAGTATATAGATATTTATAGAATTATATACATAATATTATATACATATGATATATACATTATATATATATATATAATATATATCCATATATATTATATATATATATTATATTATATATATATATATATATAATACTATAATATTTATATACATATACACATTATTACATATATACAACACACACACACCCATATATATATATATATATATAATATATATATATTAATATATATATATATATATACATAATTATATACCATATATACAATATATATAATACTAGATACATATACATATAGACATTATTATATATCTATGATACAGATTATATATATAACATATAATATATCACTATACATTATATCTTATAATCTGTTACTATATATTAATTATATATATATATATTCGATATATATATATATATAATATATTATTAGTATAATATATACACACATATATATGATACCATTGATATATATATATATACATACATAGCTAGATATTACTATAGATATATAATAATATATTAGTATAATATTATATTACTATATATATACTATCATATCTAGTAGAACCGTTACAGACCTTCAAGGCTATTTATTTTGAATAACATCTAATGTTATTTGTTTTTGGTGGTGTGATATACATACGTTTATGTTTTACAAAAGTTTACCATCCATTTCCCTCCTCCCAAAAACCAGTATTTAATTTGGATAATCAATTGTATTTGAATTACCAGGTTTGTCTTTCATATTTGTCAGTAAACTGATACCATAATTTTCATACAATCAACTTACCTGTTCCCAGATATATACATTAGCTAAGAAACTCCGTCGTCCCCGACCAGAAATTCCAAATTTCTTTTCGCGCCACTCCGCTAGCAGGTTAGGTCAAGTTGATCTACCGGCCTGGCCCCTGGCCTGGGCGGCAGGACTAGGAAACCATTACCCCGTTTTTCTATCATATTTTCTCTGTCCGCCGGGTGGTATCAACATTGTTGTTATTACCCTCCTGACTTATGATTTCTTATGTTTCATCCCTTTTTGATCATCGTTTCTTCACGGCTTTTCGGGTGACGTATCTTGGATCGTGTTTTTGGTCATTCCGCTACGACTCGGGACTGATTTTGGACTTGCTTTTTGGATTGTTTTTCTCCAGTATGTCTTGATTCCAAATGTTGAGTTGTGAGAATGTTGGTGTGAATGTAGGCTGCAGGGTGAAGGGATACCGAAGGTCTGTTCGGTGGTTGATCCTCCCACACTGTATGTTCGTACAATGTAGGGGGTTTCCAGTGTTCTTCTACTAAGACCTGTCATGAATGTGAGGGATTTAAATTGCAGAAGAAAATGGAGGAAGACTATTTAACTTTCTTATTTGAAGAAGTTTAGAGATGGGATAGGGTTAGAACGTTTGAAAAGGTGTGAGTACAATGGCCTATTGAGCCCTTTTATTGATCCTATTTCTAATCCTGATGAGTTTGGATTCCTCCCTATATGGTCAAAATTCAACAGCTTTACTTTTCTGAATGGGCCTTGGAAATCGCCGATCCTGAAGGCTACGATTCATCCAGATTGAAGTCCCAAAATGGCGGACTTACAAGGTAAGGCTAGTGAAAGTGAACGTTACAGTGAAGTAGAGTTCTCCCAGTGTTGTGGAGGGGGCGTTTGATCGTCCCTGCGACGCTCAACCCTAGGCCTAGACCTCTTCCAAGCTCCACCGGGCCCAGGGACGCTTTAGAAAAAAGACGTCCCTGCGAGAGTGTTTTTTCTCATCCTCTCCCTCTCCCTCACCTAAACGATGGGTGGAAGGAATTCGGATCTCTCCTAGGCCTCTGGAAACGGCATATTTGAAGAGAACCTGAATTGGTATTCGGAGCCCGGAGCGCTTCTCAGACGAAGCTCCCTCGGTCGATTAAAAATGGTCGAAGGTGGCGTGAGCGGGTCACCCTAACGTTGGACGTAGCAGACGCTTTCCTTGCCTACTAATACTTCCCCCGATTGAAGATGACGTGGGAGAAACTTTCCCAGAGAAGATTCTCATTGGCGGTTGCATGGAACAGCTAGCCTCTTTTGGTGGGAGTTGTTAAGCGAGGGTATCCTCCCTCAAAAAAAAAAAACATCAAAAAGAAAAGGTGACCAAAAAGAAGGACAATTTTCGGCACGCTAGTTTTTTCCAAAAATCAAGAAGACTCGTCCTCTCTCACCCCTGCAAATTCGAAGAGCGTCTTGCAGACCGTGAAGCTTCCTAATCCTATACCAAGCAGAGGCTTCGGTAATCGAGATCGAGGGAACCTTCACGGCAGAAAACGTAACGCCAGAGTAGATGGTATGGCGTCTTATTTAGGCGTGAAGCGTCATTCAAAGACGTCTTATAAGCGCGAGGCTTCCAACCAAGGTTATTTGGCGCCAGTTTAGGACGCCCAGGTTGGAGAGCGAAGCGTCTTTCCAGGCGCGAGGAGCTGCATCCAGGACCGTTCAGCAGCCAGACAAGCGGATGAGGTGTCGTCCTTTTATAGAGAGAAGTCCTATGGCTGTTGGCAGCCTTCCAAGAAGGAAGCTTCTTATTAAAGCTTTGAAGAGGAAAAGGAATATCCATTCCCTTAGTCCCCTCTCCTATCAGGAGTTTTGGGATCCCTCCCCCAGGAGGAAAGACGTTCCCTTGATTTTGTTAGCAGAAGACTCATCTAGACCCCGAGTTTAGAAGGTAAACTCGGAAGACGAGTATACAGGGAAAGAAGAAAGGACTATCGAACTGACTAAAGTTTTTTTGGACAGCCTTGCTTACTTGAAGAGTATGAAGACGACTTTCGACCCCTGCCGCCGCCTCCTATCCTTCACCGCCGCTCTCTCTTATTTTCCTCGAACGCGCAAAGACAGAAGTAAGTCTTCGTCTTTCTTATGAATGCAAGCCCAGCCATTTCGATGAAGAGGGCTCTTCAGTACCTTGTTTTTTTTTAAACTTCATGGATGCAAGTCGAAGCAAGAGTTGGTCCAGAACGGTCTTCCTGCATGCCCCCCAGCGAGACTAGCTGGTAAAAAAACGAGGCATTTTGGTATCAGCCGGGACGGGATAAAGAAATATGGGCATTTCTCTTCCGTCTTCGACAGAAGCGGACTTTTTCGACCTTAGGTCGACGCCTTCACGAAGTACAAAGTTTTTGAACTCTGCCCATAGATAAACTTGGGGCATTTCAGAACTGGATCATCTCCTCAAGGGAATCTTTCCATGTATTATGAAGTTTGTTTTCCAACTTCTTGAGATTGGTCCCTTGGGGTGATGTCCAAAAAGCCAAAGCCCTGATTTCTGAAGGACGCGAACTCCAGAAGTTTCCTTCTGTTGTTATTTTTTTCGTGTATAGACAAAAAAAGCGGTATCAAGGATGGGCTCGATTGAGATCTTCCTCTTTATTTGGAGGGCAGGTTCTTCTTAACGAAGAGGAACAGTCCTATAGTGCCTTTTTGTTGACGGAAAGGAGGACTGGAAAGCGGTCCCACCCCTCTACAAAGGGCAGCGCTACCTGTGTACTCTCCATTGTCAGAACCTTTTTGTTCCCTTCTCAGTTAGTTGAAGGACATTTCTCCGTTCATTAACTGAGGAATGGCGACTCAAGACCTTCCTTACTCAGTCAGCAAGGAAAAAAGAAACCTGCTACTGTGACGAAAAGGAAAAGAAAGGACCGAGTACAATCTGGTTCAGAGCCCTTTCGAGGTGGCCCTAAGACCTCCAGAACAGCTCACTCCAAGAAGGAAGGCTCCTGAGAAGAGAGGTAGGTCTGCCTTTCGTCCCTTTTAAAAAGGGGAAAAAGATGCTTCTCCTGTCCTCCCAAGCACCAGTAGGTGCCAGGCTCCCTGGGCATTTGGTTGGAGGCCTGGTGCCATGTAATAAACACAGCACCTTCATCATGTCCTGGTAATAAGGAATGGGATATCGGTATATCCCTTTCCTGGAACAGTTCCCTCCCCTAACATCAACAACACCGCGGGAACTTATCCAGCCTAAGTACCAAGGAATCCTGTTGCTGGAGGGATACTCTTCGATCGATGGTGGATCAGATGTGGGACAAGAGAGCGATAGAACTAGTACTGGATCAAAACTCCCTGGGGTTTTACAATCGCCTTTTTCTGGTTGCGAAAGCCTCGGGAGGCTGGAGACCAGTACTAGACGTCAGCTCTCTGAACAAATTTGTTCAGAAGGAGAAGTTCTCGATGGAGACTTCTGCCTCGTTCTTGCGACAAGGAGATTGGATGGTGTGTCTGGATCTCCAGGACGCCTATTTTTCACGTCCCGATCCACCCTTCATCGAAGAAGTACCTCTGTTTCATGACGGGGGGAAGGATCTTTCAGTTCAGAGCCTTGTGTTTTGGCCTTTCCACAGCTCCTCAGGTCTTCACAAGTCTGATGAAGAATGTGGCGAGGTTTCTTCACCTCAAAGGTGTAAATGTCTCTCTGTATCTGGACGATTGGCTCATCAGAGCCAGATCAGAGAGACAGTGCTTGGAGGACCTTACGTTGACATTGAACCTGATCAGATAGTTAGGATTACTCGTAAACCTCGAGAAGTCACAACTGACCCCCAGACAGAACTTAGTCTATCTGGGGATTCAGATGGATTCTCGGGGTTTTCGAGTATTTCCTTCGCAAGAGAGAATTACAAAAGGTTTGCAAGTAGTCTCTCTCTCCTTAGGGAAGGAACAGACTTTGGCGAGGGAATGGCTGAGCCTTCTAGGAACCCTTTCCTCCCTCGAACAGTTCTTCCCTCTGGTAAGGCTGCATTTACGCCCTCTTCAATTCTTCCTCAAGAGGTCTTGGAGTTGGAAGACCGGACATCTTTCAGACGCCTTCCCCATTCCAGTGGAAATGAGACCACATTTAGAGTAGTGGTTGCCCCCTCTAAAGGAGAACAAAGGAATCTCCCTGAAAATCCTGAACCCAGACCTAGTGTTTGTACTCCGACGCGTCGGAGAAAAGGTTGGGGAGCAACATTAGGCTCGAAGGAAGTGTCAGGCCACCTGGGAAGCAGCACAGGTGTCTTGGCACATAAACTGCAAAGAGCTCTTCGCTGTACACCTGGCTCTGAAGAGTCTAGAACCTCTTGTTTCGAACAAAATAGTTCAAGTAAATGTGGACACACCACAGCACTTGCCTACATTCGGAAACAAGGAGGGACTCACTCCTTGTTCCTATACGAACTGGCAAAAGATCTTCCTACTTTGGACGTCTCAGAGGAACATCTCCCTACTTACAAGGTTCGTTCAGGGAGAAAGGAATGTAGGGGTCGGACAGGCTCAGCAGGAGGACCAGGTCCTTCACACAGAGTGGACCCTACACAAAGACGTGTGCCAAGATCTCTGGTCTCTTTGGGGGACTCCTCACGTGGATCTCTTTCGCCACGTTCATTTCCAAAAGGCTGGCAGTCTTTGCTCGGTTGTGGAAGATCCCAGAGCTCTGATAGTAGACGCCTTCCTGCTAAGACTGGTCTCACGTAGACGTCTACGCTTTTCCTCCGTTCAAAATCCTGGGACTAGTGCTGAGAAATTTGTGGCTTCAAAGGGGACGAAGATGACATTGATAGCCCCCAATTTTGGCCGTCACAAGACTGGTTCCCTGAGGTAGTGGAGTGGATGGTAGATTTTCCCAGATCCCTCCCAAGAAGGATGGATCTTCTCAAACTGCCACACTTCCAGATATCATCAAAACCCCCTCCCCGCTCTCGCTCTGACTGCCTTTTCGACTATCGAAAGACTCGTCAGAGCGAGAGGGTTTTTATCGCAAAGTTGCAAGCGCAATCGCGAGAGCCCACAGAACCTCCACTAGACCAGTATATCAGTCAAAGTGGGAGGTTTTTAGAAGGTGGTGCAGAACTAAGAAGTTGTCCTCCTCCACTACCTCTGTAGCGAAATTGCGGATTTCCTTCTATTCTTGAGAGAAGAATCGCATCTAGCGGTATCCACAATAAAGGGATACAGAAGTATGCTTTCGGCAGTCTTCAGGAATAGAGGATTAGATCTGGCAGATAACAAGGATCTCCACGATCTCATAAGATCATTTGAGACGACGAAGTCTAAGGAACCGGTCCCTCCTAACTGGAACCTGGACGTGGCACTCAAGTTCCTGTCGTCCGAAAGGTTCGTACCTCCTCATCTGGCGTTGTTTCGGGACATTACTAGGAAATGCCTATTCCTATTATCTCTAGCTACGGCAAAGAGAGTTAGTGAATTACATGCTCTGGAGGATAAAGTAGGATTCAAGGAGACTCAGCTATTTGCTCGTTTAAAACCCTGTTTTTAGCTTAAAAACGAGAATCCCACGAATCCCTGGCCTAAGTCATTCGAAGTTAAAGGCTTATCGAGTCTCGTAGGCAGAGAAGAGAGGTCTCTATGTCCTGTAAGAGCTCTAAAATTCTATCTCCAGAGAAAACACCAGATGGGAGGCTCTAGACAGGGTCTTTGGTGCGCAGTAAAAGACCCCACAAGACTGATGTCTAAGAATGCTCTTGCATTCTTTGTGAGGAACGTCATTACAGACGCGCATAAGATCTGTCCTGACGAAGAGTTCCGACTGTTGAGAGTGAAAGCGCACGAAGTGAGAGCAGTAGCGATGTCTCTCTCTGTTTCAAAAGAATATGTCACTTAAAAAAACACATAGATACGACATTTTGGAGATGCAACTCAGTATTTGCATCTCATTACTTGAAAGACGTTCGTGTGACCTATGAGAAATGTTTTTCTCTGGGTCCTTTCGTATCGGCGGATACGATCCTGGGTATGGGAGCCAACACCAATCCTTAAGTATATACTTACCTTCTTTTTAGATATGTTCTTGAGTCTCTTCTAACAAAGAGTAGTATAAAAAAATTTTTTTTTGAAAATTACGTATGTGTGCGTATTGTGCTTTTTGAGTTATGGTTGTTGTGAAGAGTTCGGGGGATAACTCGGAACAATCTTTATTCTAACATGTGGTTAGGATCAGGTGGTCGGGATTGGTTGTATGCTCCTTCATAATGTGTATTGTCATATAAGTGGATCAGCACCCATTGACAAAGTCCTTTCAGGCTCTGCCGAGTAAGCGGATAAGACCCCATCGGCAGACCACAAAGAACTCTATGGCCATAGATCATATATCTCGCCAAAGTTTCTTGAGGTGATGCAGACTACTGGGCAAACACCCACGAAGTCTACCACCTATCAGGTAGGAACCAAGGTTTTATTTATACCTACAACATATGTTGTTTACCTGTCTATTCCATAAGTAGCTGTCTCTTACCCTCCACCAAAGGGTGCCAATCAGCTATGTATATATCTGACAGGTAAGTTGATTGTATGAAAATGATATTATGTTACAATAAAGTTTCATACATACTTACCTGCAGATATATACGATTAATGGCCCCACCCCAGCCTCCCCACAGGAGACAGGTGGAAGAGAGAAAATATGATAGAAAACGGGAATGGTTCCTAGTCCCTGCCGCCCAGGGCAGCCGGTAGATCACCTGACCTACCTGTAGCGAGTGGCGCGAAATTTGAATTTCTGTCGGGGACGACGGAGTCTTAGCTATGTATATATCTGCCAGGTAAGTATGTATGAAACTTTATTGTAACATAACAACATCATTTTCTGTTATTAAATATATTTTATAGCAGCAGTGCTTATAGTACTTATTAAAATAAAAAAAAAATTATTTCACAATTCACTCATCCAAGCATTCAGTGAGAATTAACTAATTGTGAAACAAAGCATATAAATTATAAAAGTAACATACAAAGTAATTACTTAGGTAACAATTATGCTTGCACAGCATCAAATTCAAAATTTGCGGTAATATGGCTGTTGCCCGGGTGGGATGACAGGCCGCATCCACTGCAACAGGAACGTGAAAGTGACAGGAGCCAAAGATGTCATTCTCTTTTATGTCACGCATCCAACTTGTCGATCTCTGCACTCCTGCTTTCCTGATTTGCCGGTTGGTCTGTGCTGAAGTCAGTGATGTACTCACTTTAGTTTACTCTAGCTGTTGTGTATGTTGGTTTGCTGCTACAATTAGCTAATTTTCTTTTTAATTTAGCTATGTCAGATTCTAGCACTTCGTCTCTGCTATTGTAGCAAGGGCTGTAAGACTAGACTAACTAAGCTTTTGTTATGATTTACATACCATGTGCACTAAGTGTAGGGGACAGGTATGTACAAGGGAGGTTAATTGTTCTGAATGCAGGGATGGGATGATATCAAGTAAATGGAAGATGCTTGAATCTCATCTTAAACTTGAGAAGAATAGGCTTAGGAAGGCGGTCGCTCATGCCTAAAGTTCGAGCTCTTTGAGTAGAGATTCTTCTCCCAAGCCTGAGACAGACTCCCATCTGGCTCCTCCCTTTACCCCTGGTCATAATATCTCTATCCTCAGTCCTTCTCCTGTTCCCCCACATCTTCCCATGCTTGGCTCCCATGCTTCTGACCCCAATGTCATTGTCAGTCTCAAGCAAGATTAAATTCTAAGTTTGATAACAAGATTAGTTTAGTTGTAAGTTCAGTGTCAGAGATAGGGATGTCCCTACTTGTTTTTATGGATAAGTTTGAGAAAGTTTCTAGTGATAGTCAAGTGATGTGTCATAGGAGGTGGTGGCTTCCAGTCCTGTCAGTTCTAGACGAAGGTCACTGTCCTGCTCTCCTGCACCAGAGAGAAGACACACCAGAGGTCCAAGGGAGGCTGGTGGTGTTTGCCCACACGGGTTGCTGCCCCCTCTGTCGATCCTGTTGCTAGAGCCCCCCAGGGTTCGACTGACTGCTGTTGGAAAGGCATGTTATTGGATGTACGCCGCTTGTCTTCTAACTCAGATTCAGATCATTGCTGTTATAGACACTTTCTCGATTCATCCTGGCCATGAAAAAGGCACTTAGATGACTCTGCTCCCGGTTCTCCCCCTACCAGTCAGCTCCCAGGGACACCTTCAACAAGCCTCTTTCGTCGAGCAGCTACATGTGGAACCCAAAGTTTTCACCTCTGTTCAGCTGCCTGCTCAGACATGGGATTCTCCTTTGTCGTTCTCTTCCAAGGATTCAAACCATTGGTAAGTACCTGTCATGTCGTGAGGCATCCCCTCCCGAGAGCCCAGTTCCAGCTCCCATACTCCCAGTTCTTGCTCCTGTGCACTAGGTACCTGTTCCTGTACGTCCAGCGTGGAGTCAGTTCCCGGTACCACCATCATCAAGACACTCAATTCGGCCTCAGAAGTCTTCTCTTGGATGACAAGTTCCCGTCTCCGAACTGGATGACCCCACTCTTGCTCCTATCAAAGATCAACTGTTGGAGATCTTGAGCTTTATTAGGGAGGTTCCCCTTCCCTCCTCCCTCTAGCCTGTTTCAAGATTTGTCTTTATCTCTGGTCTTCCCAAAGTATGAAGATGATGAAGACCTAGACTCTTCTCCACTCATGGATTACAAGTCTCTTCGTTTTCATCTGGGAAAGTTTCCACCCTCTTCACGCCAGCTACTCTGTCTTCTCTTTTCTCCACCTTCCTCATGGCTAGTGTTCAAGAAGAACATGCCTTCCTTCCCAGGATGGCACTTTCATCCTCAAGGAAGGCAATGAAGGTTATTGACGAATGGCTCTCAATGAAGTGAGAACAAGGCAAAGCCAAGTTTGTCCAACCATCCTCTCATCTGATCAGGGGATCAAGAGAAAGTACTGCCCTTATGTAACTGGGGAAGCTTCCTCTCAAAGGGGGACTTCTCATGTCTCATTGATATGTCTTGTCAGTCAGCCTTTGCGTCAGCCAAAGTCTTTTCATCTTTGGAGCTGGATCATCATGTCAAAAATATCTTGAAAGTTTTTGTGGTTATGAGTTTCTTAGATTAAATGGTGGGAACTCTTGCTAAGAAGATATAGAATTTTAAAGGCGTAGATGATCTCTTTTCAGCAGACCTATTTAGCATTCTTTCTTGTGCTGATAAAGCCATATGAGACAGCTCCTCAGAACTTGCATGTCTTTGCTTTGAGTAATTAAGAAGAGAGAACCAAAAGTCCTTCAAGCCCCATTAGGAGCCAGACTTTTGTTCTGGGAGAAAGTGGGATCTCGGGGGAGCAAATCCATGGATCCTCAGGGTTGAATTTTGAACAAGGGCTACTGCATCGTTTTTTACTTTCATCTCCCATCACTTTGACGGCCTACTCAAGAGACTCAGAGAGACATTTGGCCCATTCGAAGGAATTATCCCCTCCTTAAGGAAGCCAAAGAGGAAGTAGAGGATGTTCACTCCCAGGGCTTCTGCAATTGCCTTATTGTAGTTCCCAAACCATCAGGGTGCTGGAGGCCGGTTCTGGATGTAAGTGCCCTCAATCATTTTGTAAAGAAGATGAAGTTCGGGATGGAGACGAGCCAGTCAGTCATGGCTTCCTTTTGTCTGGGCAATTGGATGATCACTCCAGATATGCAAGATAAGGTTCGTCTTTCAAGGGGAAGTCTACCAGTTCTGTCCCTCGGCTTCGACCTCCCCACAACCCCCCAAGCATTGTCTCGAGTCCACCTCTTTATTAAATGGCTCCATTTAGTCGGCATAAACATCAGCCTTTATCTGGATGAGTGGCCTCTTCGATCCCCGTCAAAGGAAAATGCGCTAAAGGCCTTCAAACAACTCTACAATTCTCACAGTATCAAGGAATTCTAAATTTCCAGAAATCCCAGTTGGTTTGAACACAGGAGATTCTTTATTTGGCGATGATTCTTAACTCTCGGACTTTTCAGGTTTTTCTGTCCCCCAAGAGAGTCGCAAACTGCATACTGACGGTTGGCAAGTTCATTTCTTTTTCATCAAGTTTGGCCTGTCAGTGGATGAGCCTTGTAAGGACTTGTCACTAATCGCATACGAGAGTTCTCCAATTCTTCCTCAAAGCCAGCTAGGACAGGAAGACTCAACCAGACTTGGTTGTGTTTCCCGTCACTTGGGAGATAAAGTTGGATCTCCATTGGTGGCTCTCCAAAGGATGAATTTCTCAGAGAAGATCCCTTCTCCTTCTGAGTCCCAATCTAGACTTCTACTCTGATGCTTCAGATCTAGGCTGAGTGACCCTTTTAGGGAATTGAGGTTTCTGGGACAGACCCAGGAGGAAACCAACCTTCACATCAATAGAAGAACTGAAGGCTATGTCGATTCGCAACAAGACAGTAGTTGTTCATGCAGACAAAGGAACTTCTTCGTTGAGCCCTCTGGTATCAAGTAACTGTACACACTCCCTTCATTCAAGGGAAATTAAACGTTCTAACAGACGAGCTGAGCTGTCGGAAGCAAGTTCTTCCTACGGGATGGACCATGGACAACAAGATTTGCATTGACCTTTGGAGATTGTTGGACAAGCCCTCCATAGACTTGTTTGCCACCTAAAGAAACAATCTTTTCTCCTGCTCTCCAGCCCTGGGTCCCATGGCTTGGGCGACGGACGCCATGCTGCTTGATTGGTTGGGTCTGGACTTGTATGCCTTGCCTCCATTCAGCTCAGTCAGAGCCATGAGGTACTATCTACATAGCTTTGAGAAAATCAGAGTACCTTCTAGTAACCTCTGGTGTTCTATGAAGAATCCTTCTTGTCCTCTTTCTAATAACACCCTTTCGTTCTTTATTAGAGACGTGCTCTGAGGTGCTTTCCCAGTTTCAAGAAGACACATTTCCCTCTGTGAAAGTTGAAACTCATGAAGTCAGAGTAATAGCCACCTCTCTTGCCTTCAAATGTAATTTATCCCTCTCGGCTATTTTTCAATCGACTTTAATTAGAGGTGCAAGTTGATCTTCGTGTCACTTTATTTAAAAGAAGTGGAAACCGTATTTGAAAACTGCAGCACCCTCGGTCCTTTGGCAGTGGCTGGCATGGTATTGGAGGAAGAAACATAGGTGAGATTCTCTGCTGTCTCTTTGCCTTGTAAGGATGTCGATTTTTGGGGTGAGGCCCCGGGGGTTATGTCGTACCTTGAGTGCCCACCAGAGTGTTAGCAGGGTAGTGGTTTTTTAGTGTTAGGGTTGGTGACAGGTGTTCTGGTTTGTTATTGTGGTACTGTGCCTAGGGTAAGGCAAAGTTTTTCCTGTAATATGTCTTGTCAGCCACTGCAGGTTAGGATGAGCACCAACCAGAGGCAGTAATAGTAATCACTTGCGGTGGGCTCTTGCTTCCACGCTCAGTTTGCGCGCCCCCCCCCCTCCCTCACTCTACTCTCTCTCCTCTCCTCTCTCCGCTCTCTCTCTCTCTCTCTCAACTCTCTCTCTCTCTCTCTCTCTCTCTCTCAATATTACCATGATTTTGATTTAGGATCTGTGCAGGCATAATCGTTAGCTAAGTAATTACTTGGTAATGTGTACGTAAAACCTTGTTTTATTATAAAAATGTCCTTTTCAAATCTGTCTTTCAGTTGCTTGGTTGTATTTCTAGCAAATGTACAAAAATTGCCTTGGTTGAGTGTCCCATTTTAAGTACTTGATGTTAAAGTTAAAGTTTTTTATTCTGCATCAGAAGTTTCCCCAGTTGCACTGTTGTATTGCTTGAAAATATACAAAGGTTACTGTAAGTAAATATCTGACTTGAAGTACATTACGCTTAGGAAAATTCAAATTTTTTTATTTGAATAGAAACCTTATTTTGACAAAAATGTGAAACTTGAAGCTCACTTGGAGTTGAGAGCACCTGTAGATTGTGGTAATAGAATTTATTAACACAAACTTACTTGACAAATTTGATATGCTGAGTGTTGATTGTCTGATGGATAAAATTAGTTTATAATTTTTAGGTGTTTTACTATGATCTTTTGTTCTTCCAGGCTCGTTTACATATTCTGAAGATCCACACTGAGAAATGGGAACCTCAGCCCAGCAAAAAACTCCTGTGTCATTTGGCACAGCAAACAGTTGGTTATTGTGGTGCAGATATCAAATCACTTTGTGCTGAAGCAACTCTTGTAGCCTTAAGATCAAGATATCCACAAATCTATGCAAGTAAACAGAAGCTTCTGATAGATGTGTCTCAGGTTAATGTAAGTATAAGTAATTAATCCTGTGTAATTTCATTATTTGGAATGAATCTTACCTACTGTTAAAGTTCAAATTACGCTTGGCTAACTCATTAGGACTGTCTGCAGTCACCCGGGTCCTCACCAGGTGTGTTGGAATGTTTACGTTGAAGTCAGAATGACACCTATAAAAATTTGTACCTAAACACCCGTAAATGATTGCTTTCTAAAAATAGAAGCACTGAAGCCCTGCATTTAACGTGACAAATATATCTAAAAATGCAAGTTTGTTGTTGTTTTCGTATCAATCGTGAACTTAATGTGTTGTGTGGGGCTACAAATTGGGATATTTTAGAAACTGATCAACTTGCTCTTTATTTCGGAAAATTAAAAAGGTATCGTCTACGTATCTATACTTCTATGTTTAGAAAGCAAACATTTACTGATTTAGTTAAAATTTTATAGCAGTTGCCATTTTAATTTTAAATCAAATTCCATATGTAACTCTCCCACTTGCTTTGTTTTCACCAAGAAAACTTATTTCTCCAGAACTATTTTCAGAAAAGTGCTACACACCAGTTTTTTAATTAAACAATTTTATAACTTTCTTAACTAAGTTTGTTCCTGTTTTTAACATTCCTAATGTACCCAATATTTGGCTTTTTATTTTTATTTCAATATTCCTTTCATTCATGGTAGTCTATGTTCAGCTAAATGACCTTATTCACCAGCACCTTCGGGCAGTTAGCAGTAGAGCTATACCCAAGAACCTGTTAACCATTGCTTCTTTTTTTTAGACAAAGGCAAACTAAGATCCCTGATGACTTCCAATGTTGTTTATTTATATACTTGCCTCAAATGTAAGGTTGGGAATTATGTTGGGGCTTCTTGTTTTTCATGTTTTTTCTTGTGAGCCGCCGCCGCTCTTCCGAAAATATTGATTTTAAAAAAGTGCAAATTAGCGATCGATGTGTTGATTTTATAAATGTTTATGCTTTAATGTTTAAAATGCGTATGAAAATGTATTATGAATAGGGTATTTTTTATTTCTGTGCAGAAATATGATAAAAAGGCCGCTTATCAGCACCGCTAACTGGAAATCAGTGCATTGTTGTGTTTTAGAAAGTATTTCTTTAAAGTAAAATTTTCTACTTTATTATCATTATGCAAAAGAAACCATTGTTTGTGGGAACAGTTAAATTTTTTTCATTTCTAATTTGTCAGGTGAAGCTTTGTCACTTCAGGATTGCAATGTCAAAGATAGTTGCAGCAGGGCAGAGATCAGCAGCTGCTGTAGGCCGTCGGTTAAGTACATCATGCAGTGCAGCCGTTACTTGAAACTTCCCTCACCATGGCTTTGCGCATTCTAGGTAGAAGTTTTCCACACGCCTTTGCAAAGCATATTGAATTGAAGGACTGTGCTGTTCACCGACCAAGATTGTTACTGACAGGGATAAGAGCCCAGGGTCAGAGCACACATCTTGGTCCAGCCATTGTTCATGCTCTTGAAAAAGTTCCAACCCATAAATTGGATCTTTCTGCTTTGTATTCTGTTTCAGCCCGAGCACCTGAAGAAGCTTGTGCACAGGTACGGCATATTAATACTGTTTTTAAAGTTAACAAATACTGTTTTCTATAATTAGTGTGTGTTTTGTTACTGCTGATATAGCATAAGTAAAGTTTGTTCATATACGAAATCTTCAGTCTTAACATCAGGATAATACTAGCGCCAAGCTGGAAACCGTTAGAATTAATAAAAAAACCTGTGCGATCCAGGAACTATTGGCATTTGTACCAGATCACGGGGTATTGTGGTTCCAGAATGCCTTTGGTGTCCCGTGACCTATCAGTTACTTTCCTACCGCCTTCCAGATAGGACGTGATTACTTTCTATCTGTTTAAAAGCCGGTTTAGTTTGCCCGTTTTATTCATATTTTCCTTATTTTCTCTCTCTGGGTGATCTCAGCGTAGGTGTGATCTGCTAGGTGTGTACATTACGAGATATGGAGAATTTTGCTTCACCAAGGGAAATTTCTTCGGGATCTTGCAAGAGACAAAGGAAATTCCCTGGAGTGAGTGGGTTTCCTTGTTTAAGATTTTTAACGTCGGTATTTACGGATCCTCATCCAACGTTTAGTAGGTGCAGAGAAAACGTCTGTACTATTACTAATCCTTGTTCACTTTGTTGTGGTTGGTCGGTGGAACAATGGATGAAGTTTTATGGTCAGCTTTTTTTGTATCGGCAATACATCAGAGTGCTCCATACCCCTTCAGTTTTTTCTAACGATTCCTTTTTGGAAACTCCAGTATGGGTTTTGGGTAATTTTATGCATAATTACGCTCAGTCATCCCCGGCAGAGATAAGGGGAGCATTGCCATCTTTCTCCCAGATTTCAGCCCCGATGCACAGAGAATGGAAGGAATGTGGTCGGCATTAGGCCTACCAGGCGTACCAACCTTGGAAGGGTTGCTATCTCACTATATGTATGGATCGGGTAGATACAAAGTCACCAAGTGCCACATGAATACTTTATTGAGTAACATTCAGCCTGTAAACAAGTTTCCAAATTAAAACAAACCTCCAAATTGTAAACTGACACTTAAAATGTAATCCTAATAAAATATGCAAAACAACACAGCAATATTCGTAAAATCAAATATAAAATGTAAGCAGTCCATTGTACCCAACACAGCAATAACACTAACTCCATTACAAATACAAATATACAGATATCCCCATCCCTATAACATTGCCAAATTCATCATATAAGTACATATGATTAATCAATACAGTAACTTACACCTTGGCGCTCCATATCAAACTCCCACACATGCTTAACCGGTGCAATGCTGGCCATACACCTCTGCCAGTACACTCTGGACGTATTACCTCTACAATAAACAAAACAGAAATCAGCCTACATTTGCACACCCGCTAGGAGGCCAACCGACACCTGTCAACACACACACATATACAATTTGTTACGTATATAGGGCCTTGTGAGAGACTAGATACGTAAACGGAAGTAATTTAGGGATTTCAAGAGGGAATTGCTTGAACTTACCGTAAACTGATTATTATTGATTTCTTTCTTTAGAGGGAAGGTCGCCAGAAAACTCAGCTCGTTACTTTAAAACTATTTATTTACAAAAAGGCCCGTGCTGGCCTGGAGAAAAGTTAAATGATATTTGGCCCCCACGTTGGGGCTTATAGTCTCATTCAATTCAAGCTGATTTTCATTCACTTGGGTTAATGCACACTTGCGGCAGAGAGACGGCACGTGACTCATGGAATCTGGAAAAGAATCCCAGATTAAACGAGATAAAAGGAAAAATGACTTCTTGCTTTGATTAATTAATTCTCTAATACTGGGGAGAAGGAACTTTTAAGGTTTCACTGAAGTATGCAACGACTCCATTGGTCTGGGACGATCACACAAGGGGAAGCATGCGGCCATGAGGCAGTGAGAGGGAACAAAGGGATGAATTCCTTTTGTTGCTGGAAATTGATTGGGAGAATGAGGATCACAATGATAATAGGTTGGGAGAGACTGGCAATAAGCTGTTCCACAAGACGTACCTGGATGTCGTGTTCAGTGTGGAACCTTTAAAGAAAATGTGGCTCTTTGTAGGAAAGTATGGGGGCCCCTTTGTCTGAGGCCTGGGTCATCGGCGCGCCACTCACGCCCTGGGTAGGCCTAACTTTGGGAGGCAGGTAATTTGACCTCTGTCCGAGATCACGTCTCGCAGCCGACTGAGGCAGAATTCAGTTGGGATGCTTGGGGGTGGAGGTCAGGTCGTTAACCCCCACGATCAAGGCAAATCCTGGAAAACAAGCATACAGCCAGCAGAAGGGGTCACAGGAAAGAGAGCTTAAGGTATAGGTCTAAGAAGTACCAATCTGCCTACACCCTTCCCTTTTGAGATACGTCCCTACAGCTGATAAAACTCTTTTCCCCCAACTGGGGAGCTTCCTATCTCTAGCTGGCGGGTTTTGGGTTTCCCGCGGTTACTAAAAATCAGCTGATATTCTAAAGAAATGGCTGCCGTTTTCCAAAATAAATAAAATTATTTAGTTAATTGCGGGTAGACGAACGATCTATAAACATCACAGCTCCCCCTGTTAAGAAGGCATTCACTCCTTTCGGGTGTGAAGGTCTTGGCTTAAATAAATTGATCGTCTCGACTACCCCGTTCTCCTACTCCAACTTGAAGTTTTTTGAGCAGCGATACAGCTAACTCAGTTGGCCTACCTAACTTATAGGCAAAGATGCTAAGTGTACTAACTTAATTTAGTGATGTAGTCTAGCCTAATTAATAACTACGGGTTGTCTTGTGACGACAGTCTACTCTACCCCTAGATAAGGTTACTTGAAAATTCTACTTGCTACTAACCTAATGCCCTGGTACTAAATCATTAGCCTAACCTACTCAATACAGTTAATGAAGACGCAATCATTCCAGAGTGTGGTACACACAGCAGTAGTTCAGCGACGGAACTGTTAAAATACATAATGAGAAGGTAATGATGCGTGGGGATGATGAGTGGTTAATTTACCAGGAGGGAAATGCAATGAGGTAATTATATTTAAGTGAGGGTTAGTATTACAATGGCTAGGGGTTAGAGGGTTAGTGCTACTGGCAGGGATCGGGCTGGCTACCTTCTCTGGGTAGGTGCCAGGATCATTCTGCAAATGAATGCGACACTGTACCTCGGGCACAGGTGTCAAGGAGAGCATGTGGCTCTTTTTGTTAATATGTTAATTACATCCCTTCTTCTTATTCCTCCAGGACCTGGCTATACCCATTCCTAGGAGTAGACGGAGGCACCGACTCTGGGGAAAGGCCGAAACGCCGGCAGGAGCAGAGGCAGTGGTAGCCTGAGGGATTGCAGGAGAACACCCTACTTCGGTATCTGCAGCAACCGTCGTAGAGGTGGAACCTACTGCAGGGGAGGCCCTCACTCCGGCTACTGCGACAGCCGTCGTAAGGGGAAAACTCCAGGCTGACTCCTGGTCGGGCAGTTCCTGGTTTTCCGGAGGAGGTATGAAGGTTAGGTCTGCCGGAGGTTCATCCTCGGGCGACAGTGGTGAGGGTGAAGAAGACTCAGGGACTTTGGATTGGCCATGGGCTGCGGTAAGCTCCATGCCTGTTGGAAGATCTCCTGTAGGAGGATCCTTGGTTAGGTTAGGCGCCGGCACTAGCTCGGGGCCAGGCGCAGAAGTCAAGTTCGGTGGTGGCTCTACGTCCAGGCTGGACGGAGCTTGGTACTGCTCAGTGCTGCCAAGTGGCACTGGCAGAGAGTTGAGGTCGACTGGACCTGTGGCGGGTACCGGAGGTGCAATACCTCTCAGCGTGCCCTTGGAAATGGGAGACAGAGGCTCCTGTCTCTTGTTGAAGGCTAGGCCTTGTGGAAAATGGACAGTGTCCGCTGCTGGTAGTTTGCTAGGGCACCTAGGCCAATTAGTAGAGTGCCCTATTACGTTACAGGTTTTGCAACGGAACTGCGAATGGTCAATCTCCCTCCTTGGTAACGGGGGAGACTGTTGGTGGACATACTTCCTAGAGGAAGTAGAATTTCGATGACTCCTTGCCTTGGAGTGATTTGTTGTGGGGTTAGGACCCCTAGGCTTTTTGGAATGCGAGGGAGACTTCATGTCTTGCCCTAGGAGGAGGTCGTAACCTCCTGGAATGTAGCTTGCAACTGCAAGGGTACAAACTTTGGAGAAGTGAGGTCTAGTGACCCTCAATTGGACGGGTCGGAAGGATCAGATTTAATGTGATTGATACCTTCAATGGTGATCAATCGACGTCTATCAACATTAGCCCTCGGGGAATTCTGTCTTCCCGTATCAGGGAGATTTGAGCGCCAGAGTCGTCGTAGGCTCTGACGTGGCTTGGCTGATAATGCTTTGGAGGGTGGGGTGCGACGGTTATAGGGCCCTAGCTGGGGGTCCCTAGAGAAGAAGGATTGGTGACGGCCATTGCGATGGCCGGAATATTGTGGTTCGCGCACCCTCCGTAATTTGCAGACATGTGACCCTTGCGGCCACAGTCTCGGCAGAACTTGTTCCAGAACCTCTTCCGTGGCACTGGATGATAAGGCCGAGATGGCCCCACAGGTTGCGAATCTGCGGAGTCACCAAGGCTGGCAGTGTGCTCTGGCACAGGTGAAGAGCCTCTCTGGCAGTGATTTGACGTGGGGAGGTTAGGAAACCTCTGTTGAATCACCCTCGGAAACAATTCTGGGGTTAACTGGTGGGCTTACCTCTTCCAAAATGGAGGAGGTAGGCGGTAAAATGGTAAGAGGCTGAGATGATGCGGGAGAAACGTCTGGCTCTGACACTGGGTCAGGGCCAGGTTCACAAATAAAAGGGATGTCTGGGACATCGGAGGCACTAGCCTCTGAATCTAAAATTGAGGGTTGATTATGAGGCATGCTGCAGGGATCCGGTGCATCTGGTAGTGGGAGCTGCGTCCAGGGGAGATACGGCTTAAGTAGATCTCGGCCCAATATTACCTGATAAACATCATGGAATTGGTCAACTACGGCCAGGCGGCACAATGTGGTTTCCTTGGTCACCTGGTCCAGAAAGGGCATTTTTACATTCAGAAGGACCGAAGGAACAGAATAGAGGTTACCGTCAATCCATTCAAACTGAATTTCTTCGTTCGTCTGGATTTTGGCACCCCTAGGCAATGCCTTTCTGGAAATAAGGGAGACCTGGGCTTCGGTGTCGGCCATGACTTGTACCCACTGATAGGCCGTAGGAGACTGTTCATCAGGCAGGGCTACATGGTAGCCTTGGAGAAGTTCACCCTGGAAGCTCTCCTCCCAAGGTAGAGACCGACTTGGGGCACTGGTCGGAATCCACAGCATGCCCACGCACAACAAGTGGTGCAGAACCTCCGCAACCACCTCTTACCGGGAGTCCAGCTCATGGTCTGGGGCTTGGCAAACTAGCAGAGAGATTGCGTCATCTAGGAGAGCTAGCTCATGCTTTCTCTCTTCTTCTTCTTTTCCTTTCTCTCTGCTTCTCTTTCTTTTCTCTCTGCTTCTGCGGCTTTCCTCTCTGCTTCGCTTTCTTCCTTTCCCTGCTGGCGCGCAGCAGCCTGCTGCGTCTTTATCCACTGGTCAAGTGCTGGTCCAGTGTAACCAGCCTCCCTGCCCAGAGTTATGAGGGCTCCGAGCTTCTCTAGCTCTCTGGCAAAGAAGTCACGGGAAGCAGGGGAAGACATTTCCCTTAGGCTACAGTAGAGGCTCGGAAGAAAATGAAAATAATGGCCAGGAAAGGGTACTGAATGGAATAGGAGTGCCTACTGTGGAAAGTGGCACTCACTTGGAAATGGGTTCTGCAATGTGGTAATGAAAAGTGAAAAGACTGGGTGCTCGGTGGCACTTTGTGAATGGCACCTTCTGCTGAGGTGAAAGAATCGAATGAAGTGTGCTGTGTACGTCACACTTACGGGCGTTCCCAACTTGGGAGACGTTGGAATGGGCTACCTGTACGTCTGTACAGGTGCGATGGCACTTCGGGAGGCGTTCCCTTGATTGGTCCGAAGGATCACTGACCCTTGTACACGGACATTAATGAATTGGGCGTTCCGTAAGGACGGACACGCAGGTTTGTCAGCAACTTAGGGCTGGTATTGCGGCGCTTCGGGAGGCGTTCCCTTGTTGAGTGTTCCGAAGGATCACTGACCCTTGTACACGGACACACTAATTATTTGGGCGTTCCGTAAGGACGGACACGCAGGTTTAATGGCTACCTGTACGGGCCTGTACGGTGCAATGGCACTTATGAGGAGGCGTTCCTTGGAGCACTGGTATCGTGCTGGTATGTCCCGTCGGACGCACTAGATGCAGTATACTTAAATATACTGAAGTGAAATGGCACTGCTCATGGCAGGGGTAATAGTGGAGGAGAGAAAGTAAAAGGTGGAGTACTTCAGCAGCCAGTTGATGGACAGTGCAAGAATTAGTGGCACTGTAAAATGGTAAGACATGACGTGCACTGGTGGTGGCCAGTCCTAAACTGGTAACGACTTCCCTGTCTGGAAGTAATTTGAATTTGCTGGCACCCCCACTGTGCGAATTGTGCTTGCGGTATACGCAAGTCTTTCGTGATAAAGAAAATGAAAAGACCACTCGGGCAACGACAGGTAATGGAAATTTTAGGAATGCTCAGTCCCTCGCTGAAGTACTCGATAAATGAAATAAATAAATGCTTGCAAACTGCAATGGACACAGCGCGTACGTATCACGCTGTGTAAATGAAAGACACAAGAGACTAAAATAAGGTTAATTCGGCATGCTATAATTAATGGTAAGATGTAGTACTCTTGGCTTCGTGAATACTGTGTTCTGGTTCTCTCTCTCCTCTCTCTCTCTCTCTCTCGGAGAGGGTGAAAAATATATGAATGAACTCCCTTATATTTTGAATTGAACTACTAATGTTCTTGTTTAATATGACGCAACTTGCGTTGAATGATTTACTTACGTTAACGTTTTTAATGAAAGAATTGCTTTTGGATAATGTTTTATGAAAATGATAACGCGCTCGTGGTGAACGATTTTACGTTAATGTAGCGGCTCGCGCTTACGAAATGATTTGCGTTCAATATGAATTTTACAACGACGCGTTGTTTTTACGTTAACAATTCTTGTGATTTACTCTACTTGAGATTTACGTTAACTTCATGTAAGATTACTAGGTCCCCGTGAACAGTGAAATGACGGTAAGGATTTTAAAACGATGTTAGCAAACAATTGTAAATGAGGTTACGTTAAGTGCGAAGTGAAAATGAAACTTCGCTTCAGCGCGCGAGTGAGCGATGCGAGGGTGAAACATGTGAGGAGAGCTGACCAGCGCGGGCGAATCAGCTGATTCTCTGTAAATGCGAAGGCAATTTACAACACAAAATACTACTTTCTTATTCAAGGCGAATTACGTTAATTTCTCTGGCAGGACGATAGATACTAGTACCGAGATCGATATTATTTACGTTAAACTTCGAGACTTACGTTACTTTGCTTAAATGGTTTAGATAATTCTGAAAGGGATAAAAACATGGCTGCCGCTGTGAGCGACAACGAAGGCTGGTTGAGACCGCGCAGGCGCGAAAGTGCGCTAAGCTGAATTAGCTGAGAGGTAGCGGTTACCAACACTTGGAATGAAAACTAAGTTAAAAATGAATACCCTAACATATCACAGACAAAGAATTGTACACTTCTTTTGCCGTAACTATTAGTAAAACATCCTAACTAGCTAGGCTTTCAAACACAGCAATAAAACCCTGGCAAAGCACTTCCTAGTTTGAATCTGGTTCTTTCTGGCATCATCCTACACACGTGCTCTGTCTCGTCCGACGAGCACAATGCGATTTATAAAATAACAGAATTCGCTCGGCGCTCTGGCCGTTACAATATAATAATATTTCTACCTTCACATTTGTTTAAAACACTTCTAAATAAAAATCCTTAACGTACCTTAAGCTAACATAGGTTATAAATAATCATATTAATGAATGGAATACCTTACCGTGAGTCAGTGTCTTCTTTCCCTGCAAGTGTGCTTGATTTACGTTTTGTAAAATAATTTACAGTTTACGTTTTACAACGGATAACGCGATTTACAAGCTTTTTTTAAGCAAGCCCGGATTCGATCCTGCAAGGTCGCCAATGTTACGTATATAGGGCCTTGTGAGAGACTAGATACGTAAACGGAAGTAATTTATGGGATTTCAAGAGGGAATTTGCTTGAACTTACCGTAACTGATTATTATTGATTTCTTTCTTTAGAGGGAAGGTCGCCAGAAAACTCAGCTCGTTACTTTAAAACTATTTATTTACAAAAAGGCCCGTGCTGGCCTGGAGAAAAGTTAAATGATATTGGCCCCCACGTTGGGGCTTATAGTCTCATTCAATTCAAGCTGATTTTCATTCACTTGGTTAATGCACACTTGCGGCAGAGAGACGGCACGTGACTCATGGAAATCTGGAAAAGAAATCCCAATTAAACGAGATAAAAGGAAAAATGACTTCTTGCTTTGATTAATTAATTCTCTAATACTGGGGATCAAGGAACTTTTAAGGTTTCACTGAAGTATGCAACGACTCCATTGGTCTGGGACGATCACACAAGGGGAAGCATGCGGCCCATGAGGCAGTGAGAGGAAACAAAAAGGGATGAATTCCTTTTGTTGCTGGAAATTGATTGGGAGAATGAGGATCACAATGATAATAGGTTGGGAGAGACTGGCAATATGCTGTTCCACAAGACGTACCTGGATGTCGTGTTCAGTGTGGACCTTTGAAGAAAATGTGGCTCTTTGTAGGAAAGTATGGGGGCCCCTTTGTCTGAGGCCTGGGTCATCGGCGCGCCACTCACGCCCTGGGTAGGCCTAACTTTGGGAGGCAGGTAATTTGACCTCTGTCCGAGATCACGTCTCGCAGCCGACTGAGGCAGAATTCAGTTGGGTTGCTTGGGGGTTGGAGGTCAGCTTAACCCCCCACGATCAAGGCAAATCCTGGAAAACAAGCATACAGCCAGCAGAGGGGTCACAGGAAAGAGAGCTTAAGGTATAGGTCTAAGAAGTACCAATCTGCCTACACCCTTCCCTTTTGAGATACGTCCCTACAGCTGATAAAACTCTTTTCCCCCAACTGGGGAGCTTCCTATCTCTAGCTGGCGGGTTTTGGGTTTCCCGCGGTTACTAAAAATCAGCTGATATTCTAAAGAAATGGCTGCCGTTTTCCAAATAAAATTATTTAGTTAATTGCGGGGTAGACGAACGATCTATAAACATCACAAATTATAAATAATTATGATTACATCATACACTATATGGCATCATGTTTTCACCCGAGCCTGCCAACGATGAATGTTCCGCATTCCCCTGGCCTACAATTTTTGGGAGTGAATGCTATGGCACCGGCAACAACAATGATGTTTCCTGCAATGCAGAACTTTGGAAACAGTTTTGCAGCACAAGCAGGGATACCAGCAGTAGTCACTCACTCTCCCTACAAGCGTGGTGACGTCACAACCGACGTCACACACGGTCATGGCTGATTCCATGATGTCACAGCCAACTGCTTCACTCACTACTTTGTTGCCTCCGTAGACGATTACGCTTTCTGATTCATAGGTACATACAGTCATGAAGAAATTATAAGCTCTAGATGACAAAATAGATAAGAAAGACAAATAGAATAGATGTGAATCATCTTCGTCTTCTTCCTCTAGTTCGGCTTCATCGTAAAATTCAATGACGTCACTGCGTGTACCAGCCAAATGTTGGAGGATAAGGGACTTCGTGACTGATCCTCATGCCAAGAGGAGAAGAGTAAATGCTTCTTCATCTTCGAGCCAGGACTGTCAACAAAGTGAAGAAGGCAGCGGCTTGTAAAGTTATTACTTAATGCGTCTGAACGGGCGAAAACGTTGACGGCCACTGGAATGGCGACCGCTGCGGAGATGCCAGCGGTGAGGACAAAGCGTTTAGTAGAGACTCCACTGCCGTTGGGGAAATCAACAGTGAGTGGGCAGCATTCAACAAAGAATGGAGAACATATACCTGTTAGACCTTTTAAAATAAGAAGGAAGGATGAGAAAGCTTCCATTAAAAAGTTCAAATAATAGAGTTGGTAACCTCTCCTGATACACCGATGGAAGGCGTTGTTCTCCTCGACTATAGATCAAGGTCAATTTTCCCGACAGCCATCGGAGATGGTAGTCCAGTGACCTTGAATAATAATAATGTAGATAGAGTGGAAATTAGTTCGGTTTTGTGAGGACCGTCATCTTTGAGGAATAGACGAAGTTTTCGCTCTAGATCCGCGAGCATAGAAGCAGTTAGACGCTCATGTTCTACTTGCTCTTCAAGCTCGAGCCAACATCGGCCGTCGGAGATCAGATCCCAGTCCATCAGACTTCCAGGAAATTTCCCCACTTCAGTCTTGCAGAGAAAGTTCTCCAATTCAGAGTGTGCTTCGGATTGACAAAGTCTCCCCAAGTTTTTACAAGGGTATTCACACTAGTGTCGACATGGGCGCATGGTCAGGGGATCAGGCTAATAAGATATCTAGACAACTGGTTGTGATAGCAAAGTCCAGAGAGAAATTACTCAGGGACAGGGATACGCTTCTGCAGTTTTGTCACAGCTAGGCATTATGATAAATCAGGAGAAGTCAAAGTTGGGATCCCAGTCAGAGGCTGGTGTATCTGGGTATGATTATAAACACAGTAAAGGCCAAAGTGTTCCCAGCAGACCAGAGGGTAGAGAAATGCAAACAAATGGTGAGTGCCTTTCTGGGAAAACAAACACAGCCAGCAAAACAGTGGCAAGTAGTCCTGGGAATTCTAAGTTTCTTTGGCGAAGCTGGTGCCACACGGAGTAGTTTTGGTCGCCTACAGTAGATCATCCATACGAGCAAATTACCTTGTCGACAGAGGTGAGGAAAGACCTACTGTGGTGGGTGCAAGACAACAATCTGACAGTGGGAGTTTGACTAAAGCAACCCTCTCCGGATCTCTTGCTGTTCTCGGATGCGTCACTCAGTTGGGGCGCCCACATGGAGGAGCTCATGATTTCAGAGAAGTGGAATTGCAAGGACAGAGAACTCCATATAAACGTGGAGTTAAAAGCAGTTTTTCTTGCACTACAGGAATTCCGGGAGAGGTTGAAGTGGCAACAAGTGGTATTGATATCGGACAACTGCACATTAGTAGCTTACATAAACAAGCAAGGAGGCCCAGTATCTCGGCAGTCACACCTGATGACTGTTCAACTTCATCAGTGGGTTGTAGAGAACTTGGTAGACATCAGAGCCAGATATATTCCAGGAAAAAGAAACATAGTTGCTAACAAATTGAGCCGCAAGGACCAGATTCTAGGAATGGAGTGGTCCTTGCATCAGGAAGTGGTGGACAGAATGATCATCTAACGGGAAAAGCCGATCATGACCTATTCTCAACCAGGTACAACAAAAAGTTGGAAGTATTGTTCAGTAGTCCCGGATGCAGAGGCAGTAGCAGAAGATGCGCTACAACACCCATGGGACAATCTGGACGTGTACGCATTTCCTCCATTTTGTCTAATTCGTCAGGTTCTGAACAAGGTGATGCAGTCTCAGAACCTCATGACTGGTAGCCCCATTGTGGCCGAAGGCAGAATAATTTCCGGACCTGCTGGAACTCCTAACTGATGTGCCGAGAGAGTTGCCTCCATGGAACAACCTACTATGTCAACCACACGTGGAGAGGTACCACTAGTCGGTGAAGTCCCTATCACTTCACGGGTGGAGACTGTCAAGTATCTCCTATGAGCGAGAGGCTTTTCTCAGAATGCAGCTACACAGATGGCAGGAAATATCAAGTCATCAGCAGCTGTGTACCAAGGAAAATGATCCATGTACTGTGATTGGTGACATAGAGGGAACTTGTCTCCTCTCAGAACCACTATTCAACAGTTAGCGGACTTTCTGATATATCTCAGAACAGAAAGACGTGTCTGTATCTGCTGTATTGGGATACGGGGGTGCTCTAGCTTTGGTTCTGAGGATGGAAGGCGCGGACATTTCTTCTTCACAGGAAATGGCTATGTTAATGAAGAGTTTTGAGCAGTCTTGCAAAACCCCCATACGAGCCATTGCGACAGTCCACAGATAGAAGCTTGACCCTGAATGCAGTCTTCCTATTGGATGTAGCCTTAACGAAAAGGGTGGGGGAGCTGCATGGTTTGTCATATGTGGTGAAGCATTCGAGAGGTTGGAAGTATGGTTTTCGAGTTTGTCTCGGAATTCGTAGCCAAAACTCAAAACCCATCAGTAGTGGATGGCAAACTAGACTCCTTTTCCATACCTTGTCTGGGAGAATTTGTGGACAATGATCCTGAAGAAATGCTGCTATGCCCTGGCTACAAAAGGTTGAGACTCGAGGGTGATTAGCACTGCTGCCATATTTTCTCAAACCTGTTCAAACTTTTCAGGAAAAAGGGTGACAATTTGGTAGATTTGGCAAAATTTTTTAGCAGCGCTGCCATTTCCTCGTGTATGGATGATGAAGGAAAGTGACCACGGGTCACACCGTGGTCACAGTAATAAGAGGATTGTCTCGATTGTCTGTCACCTCCCTTCATTCATTGGTACAAAAGCAAAACTCTGAGAACAAAACATTATACTACTGGGGCCTTCCTATACATTTTTTGAGTTGCTTGATGCAAAATTTAATTAGGGCTGTTTATACACACATACATTATATATACATAATATATATAAACCCCAATTAAATTTTGCATGTGTATGTGTGTGCACATATATATTTATATATAAAATATAATATATATATACATATATAGAGATAGATAGATAGGTAAGTAAATAAGTTAAACATAAGCATACATACATGTGGCATATATTACTTTAAAAACTAAGTCACTGTGAATAAAAGCAAATAGCTGGACTGTACGCTCGTATATGTCCATTCTCCGGATTAACCTTAGCCTCAAGGAGGATAATCCTGAGTACCTTTTTGGATTAGGATTAAATAGCTCCTTTGGCAAGATAGGAGACGTGTCAACACTACTAATTGTAGGAGAGTCTCAACCTTTCGTAGCTAGAGTATAAGAGTGTACTTAAGAAAAACGCAACATCTCAGGCTGGGATGCCGAAGGCTTTTTGTGAGTACAGGATGGAACAAGAAGGAAGTGTCCAGGAACACTTTCATTTCGGTTCAGAGAAACAATCAGAATGCATACATGACAGGAGACAGATGGTCAAATAGCCTGGAGAGAGCTAGAGTGCTTCTTTGTCATTCAAGAAAAATATGTGGAGAGGATTTTGAAAGCTTGTATTTGGCGACGCCAAACAACTTTCACTTCCTTTTATTTGTTGGCTGCCCAGCAAGTGGTATAGGTCATCCAGTACCCCTGGTGGGTGAAGTTTAAAATAATTGTGTACGCAAGGGACTATTGGCATCTGTGCTTGGTCACGAGACCTGTGGAGCCACCCACACACCCCTCATTAACTCCCGGTATGTGAACATGAAGCGTTCTCATGCTGCAGACTTCCTGGATATCACAAGAAGCCGGTAAACGCCCTGATATTTTCTTCAACAGTTTCGACGTCGAGGTACTCATCGTGTAGTAAGTCGTAGGTGAAGAAACTCTTAAGGTACAGTTAATTCGTTACCTGTGCTTTGGAATATTGCATATTCATATGGATTGCCTGTAATCCAAAGCTTTGATGTATCTGGATGTGCTTTGGGAAGTAATTATGACTAATTGTGCTCCTTTTCCCTGCGGGGAGAGGTGTGCATCGCCATCTGTTTTCCATTCCAGAATACGTGGGTAGAGAGGATGCAGGTGTGCGGTCGGTGGTTAGGGTTAATCAGGAGAACCAACCCGAGAAGGACAGTTGGTTTGGTGTAATGAATGCGGGCTGCCATCCAGGGTCCCCCTCGTGATGGATGTCTCCTTTATCCTGATATGCACTGAGTGGCGGTCGGATGTGTCGCCATCTGTAAAGAAGCAGATAGTGCAACAAGGCATCCTTTAATGTCAGGTTGCTATGCCTACGACAATAACATTAACAGCCTTGCACTTCTGGTGGGGTGCTGTCTTTGCATTCGAGTTGCTCAGTGACGTCATAAACATGGCGACCGCCATGACGTCACTTCACAGCTGCAGCCTACATGAAGACATGCTTCCATTTTCATTTCAAGGTACAAGAGTACTTTACAACTATGCTTTCGGATTGGAGTTTTAATGCACATTGTTTTTGAGAGAAATTACGAACTTTAGGAGATATAAGTCACATAATGGAAAAGAGAGAAGTTTTTTCCTCTGTATCCTTCCGCTTAGCGTCAACAAGGTTAGGTGACAGACTTTAATGCCAATGCGTTCTGCCAATCCTGGAAGAATAGGGACATTGTAGCTGATCCTAGAGCCAAGAGGAGAAGTTTCTTCTCCATCTTCGAGCCAGGATTGTTACATCCCTATTATATGAAAGCACAAGAAGTAGTTGTAATTGTCGAACAAGTGAATGTTGGAAAGTTAGTCTAGTGTGGCTGCTGTGAAGAATTGGAAAAGGCTAGAATCAGGGACTTCGTGACTGATCCTCATGCCAAGAGGAGAAGAATAATTTCTTCATCTTCGAGCCAGGACTGTCACATCCTTGTAAAGTAGAATGCCACAGAAAAGGGTGGGTCTCTTGATCTTGGCTGCAAGGGTACCATAAACAGCCTCACACTTCCATCAAGTGTGTTGACGTCATAACCAAAACCGCTTGCAAATGGCGGTAGTCATGACGTCACAGCCTACTGATTCTCGATATACTTCTCTGGCCTCCGGAACCTAATACGCTTTCTGACTCATTGGTACACACAGTAATGCAGAATAAACAGGATCTAGAGGTGAAAATGGCCAAGTAAGACAAAAAGAAAAGGCGTGATTCTTTGTCTTCTTCCTCTAGATGGTGTCATGGTTAAGTTCGATGGCGTCACTGAGTATACCAGTCAAGCGGAGGATACGGGATTTCGTGACTGATCCTCGGGACAAGAGGAGAAGAGTAAATTCTTCTTCATCTTCGAACCAGGATTGTCACAGCCCAATCAGCAAAAAAATCAAGAAGTCAGTGGCTGGTAAGCTCAAAGCAATCGGATGAAGCCGTTTACAAGAGTCAACGAGTGGAAGAGTCAACAGTCGCTGGGCTAGCGGCCGATGCAGAGTTGCCAGTGGTGACTACAAAGAGTCTAAGAGAGACTACAATGCCGTTGTTGAACTTGATACATACGCCGATGCTTTTACAAACTTTTTCCATGGACTCTAGGTGTCAGAATAATGCAATATGATGAAATTGCTCTCATATTTGTATATAGGATTACAAACAGATATCTTCCCAAATCCTACTGTTTATATATATTCAAGGTCGAGCCATCAGCGCCCTTCAAAGATCAAAGATGCCGAGGCCGTACGGTCGGACGACCATGACGCATGCAAATAGAGACCTTCTCAAATCTTACTATTTGAGATCAAGCCATCAGTGGCCATTAAAGAGCAAAGATGCCGCGGCCGTATGGTCGGACGGCCATGACGCACCCAGACATTTGTCAGAGGATAGAAGTGAGTTAACATCTCCAGTGGCTGAACACAGTGCGTTAGAACCGGAGGGAAGGGAAAACCAAGAGTTTCTGTCTTTGTATGAGGAGGTGATTGATTAGATTAGTCAATTCAATAACCTTTCGGGGAGCAACGAGGCACCTGCCAGCATGCTTCCCCAGGGGATTGACATGGTGTTTGGTTTGAAAAAGGATAAAAAAGTGTATGAATTACCTTGTTCTAGTCATGTAGAGTCCGTTTTACAACAAGTAAAATGCACGGATTGATGGAAGGATATGGATACCTCTTAGTGATCGTATGCAGCCTGAATGGTGGGAATTAGTATACTTTTGGGTTGACTCCAGAAAACTTCAAACCTTTACAGGTAAGAAGAATTCCAATGTTTTATATACTTGTTGGTATAAGCTAGTTTCTTCCTATAAGAATATTGACCAAACACTTTTACTCTTAGACAAGTAGTTACAGTTAATCGAAAGCTTGGTTCCTTCGAAAGTACTGTAGAACCATTCTTCTTAACCCTCTTACGCCAAAGCAGTAAAAAAAAAAAATTGTCTCCCGTGTGCTGGAGGCGTTTCAGAGTGAGCGTGGAAGCGGAAAAAATATTTTTTTTTTTAAATCACAGCGCGCTTAGTTTTCAAGATTAAGAGTTCATTTTTGGCTCCTTTTTTTGTCATTGGCTGAAGTTTAGTATGCAACCATCAGAAATGAAAAAAATTATCATCATATATAAATAATGCGATATATGATAGCGCAAAAACAAAATTTCATATATAATTGTATTCAAATCGCGCTGTGCGCAAAACGGTTAAAGGTAACAAGTTACTTTTTTTTCGTTGTAATGTACACTAAATTGCAATCATTTTGGTATATAACACATTGTAAAATGATAAAAGCAACACAGAGAAAATATTATCACAAAATAATGTATGAATTCGTAACGCTCGTACGTAAACAAATATTTTTTTCAAAAATTCACCATAAATCTAAATATTGTCCTAGAGACTTCCAATTTCTTTCAAAATGAAGACAAATGATTGAATATTACTATACTGTAAGAGTATTAGCTTACAATTGCAGTTTTCGACCATATCTGACGAGTTAAATTTGACCGAATGTCAAATTTTTATATATATATATTTTTTATATGCAATTATTTCGGAAATAAGAAAAGCTACAACCTTCAAATATTTTTCGTTTTATTCTACATGAAATTGCGCACATTTTCATATATAAAACTATGAAATGTCTAATATGAAACGGAGCAAATATTTCGAGAATGGTACATACGCATTTCGGAGATTTGTGGCGGAGAATCCGCGCGTGGAGGGAAGGAAAGATTTTTTTTAAATTCACCATAAATCTAAATATTTTGCTAGAGACTTCGAATTTGTTTCCAGATGAAGATAAATGACTGAATATTACTAGACTGTAAGAGTTTTAGCTTACAATTGCGTTTTTTGACCATTTCGGTAGAGTCAAAGTTGACCGAACTTGGTTTTTTTTCTATTTATTATGATTTATATGCAAATATTTCAAAAATGAGAAAAGCTACAACCTTCAATTATTTGTTGTTGTATTTTACATGAAATTGCGCACGTTTTCATATATAAAACTTTATGTAACAGCTAATTTAAAATGGTGCAAACATTACCACAATCGCACGTATGATTTTTTCGGAAGTTACCGCGCGGACTTAAAGAAAATGTTTTTTTTTTTTTTCATAAAATTCACCATAAATCGAAGTATTGTGCTAGAGACTTCCAATTTGTTGCAAAATGAAGGTAACTGCTTAAATATTACTAGAATATAAGCGATTTAGCTTAGAATTGCGTTTTTAGACCATTTCGGTAGTCAAAGTTGACCGAAGGTTGAAATTTTGGCAATTATCGTTTATATGAAAATATCTCAAAACTGATAAAAGCTACAACCATGGGTTGTTTTTAGTTGTATTGTGCATTAAATTGCGCACATTTCCATATATAAAACTTTATATAGCGGCTAATTTTAAAATGGTGCAAACATTACCACAATCGCATGTATGATTTTTTTCGGAAGTTACCGCGCGGACGTAAGGAAAAAGTTTTTTCATAAATTCACCATAAATCGAAATATTGTGCTAGAGACTTCCAGTTAGTTGCAAAATTAAGGTAAATTATTGGATATTACCAAAATATAAGAGTTTTAGCTTACAATTGCGTTTTTCGACCATTTCGGTAGAGTCAAAGTTGACTGAAGGTTGAAATTTTGGCAATTATCGTTATTTATATGGAAATATCTCTAAACTGATAAAAGCTACAATCATGAGTATTTTATTGTATTCTACATAAAAATGCACACATTTTCATAGATAATACTTCATGTAACGGCTAATTTACAATGGTACAAAAATTATGTCAAAGTTACGAAATAATTTCCGAGATGTGTCACAGATACTTTTTAGTGCGGCAAGAAAGAAATTCATGCTTGCGCGCCTGCGTAATGATTGTAAACAAAACAACACCTTGATCCGTGAACTCCCAGCATCCCCCAAGGTGCGTGATTCAAAAGTTTTAGGCTGGTAGGCCTATAAGTATTTTTCCGCGAATTTAAAAAAAAACTTTCGTAAGTCGACGTAAAATACGTCCAGTCGGCGTAAGAGGGTTAATGAAGTTGAATGGAAACTTAAGTCGTAAGGAAGAGGTGAATGTTTCTTTCGCCACTTTATAGCCAGGATAATTGGGTCATACCTTTTAGCCTAACAAGTGGTTATATTTGTAGCCTATTCCAGCCAGTCTGAGTCTACTGCTACTATCTTAGTTAATCTGAGTAGATGTAGCTCTTAGCTTAGACTGTCCGAACTAACTGGTTCGGGTATGCATGTGCTTACTTGGACCAGCTAATGGTTGCGGTTTAGTTTTCGAACCTGCAGTTACTATCTTGGCTTAGTCTGAGTGGTACAATTCATTGCTTAGCCTAACTCATAGGTTAGGTGGGTCCGACATGTATGTCGTACATGTCAGGTGGGTTGATGACTTAACATGGTCTGGCTGCTTGAATATGCCCTTACTATCTTAGGTTGGGCGAATTAGTAAGGTTATAAGTATAGCCAAGCATAGACTAATGCCTAGGCGAATTTCTTTCTTGCCGCACTAGAAAGTATCTGTGACACATCTCTGAAATGATTTCGTCACTGACATAATTTTTGTACCATTGTAAATTAGCCGTTACATGAAGTATTATATATGAAAATGTGCGCATTTTTATGTAGAATAAAACCAAAAATATTTGAAGGTTGTAGCTTTTCTTATTTCCGAAATAATTGCATATAAAAAATATATATATAAAAAAAAATTTGACATTCGGTCAACTTTAACTCGTCAGATATGGTCGAAAAACTGCAATGTAAGCTAAATACTCTTACAGTATAGTAATATTCAATCATTTGTCTTCATTTTGAAAAGAAATGGAAGTCTCTAGGACAATATTTAGATTTATGGTGAATTTTTGAAAAAAAATATTTGTTTACGTCTGCGCGTTACGAATTCATGCATTATTTTGTGATAATATTTTCTCTGTGTTGCTTTTATTGTTTTACAATGTGTTGTATACCAAAATGATTGCAATTTAGTGTACATTACAAACGAAAAAAGTAACTTGTTACCTTTAACCGTTTTGCGCACAGCGTGATTGAAATACAATTATATGAAATTTTGTTGTTGCGCTATCATATCTCGCATTATTTATATATGATAATGATATTTTTTTCATTTCTGATGGTGCACTTAACTTCAGGCAATGACAAAAAAAGGAGCCAAAAATGAACTCATAATCTTGAAAACTAAGCGCGCTGTGATTTTTTGAAAAAAATATTTTTTCCGCTTCCGCCCTCACTCCGAAACCCCTCCGGCACACGGGAGACAATTTTTTATTTACCGCTCCGGCGTAAGAGGGTTAATTGACTATACTTACATAGACTAGTCCAAGTGTTGTTGTCTAGGTTAACCTGGAATCTGCAAATGGGTCTCTTCCATACTGTTCTAGTTTCTACATCAAACTCATGAACCTAACATAGAGGGTTCGAGCTTCAGTTGGCTAGAGCAAGGCATTAGAACCTCATCATATCTGGAAGGGGAAAGTGGGGAGTTTCCCATTCTACGAGAGTGAGGTAGGATGAAGTGATGTTGGGTACAATTCTGGGCTAGGTTACTCGAGAATAGGACCATGATGGTTTCTGGCAATATTAGTTCTAGTTTTTTGGGTGTAGTGTCACCTCGGATGTAACACGACTCCAAAGGTCGTTAGCTCACATATACAGAATGACACTTTGGCCGTGACTGCATGTATAGAGGAGGTTTCTGTCCATTTAAGGCATTCGGTCAGTAGACAATGATCTGGTGGAGACGTTGTCAGAACAGAGGGTATTATCTCTGTAATTACATGTTTACATGTATGGTGATATACATTGAACTGGTGATTGGGCATGTGAATATTGCTTCACACTGAATAATCTTCAGATTAATAAGGAGCAGTGAACTCGATGGGGCACATAAGAACTCCAATCTGATAAGTGAAAACATGCTCTGTATCAGAGTAGACTTGACAGACTACCACCAGGCACATACATCAGTCACGTTACAGGAAACTGACCTTGGTAGAGTGGGAGTACTCAATAACCAGAACGAAGACTCAAATGTAGTTAGGAACATCAGTTCCAATTTGCCCCGGAATCTGGGATAATGAATTAATGCAGCACAGGTGATGATGACAGATACATTTCTTAGTCATGCACAGTACGGTGTGAGTATGTGTGAGAGACCTTCAACAGGACCGGCTTTTGACTTGTCAAAGTTCTCTGTGATTATAGAAAGAACTACGTCACCTAGAACATTAAGGTGGTAGACGTAAAGGAACAGGCCAAACAGAGGCGATCGGTGAAGCCTACTCCTTGTTTGTCAAGTTGTACCGATGAGGTTATACAGAAGAGTAGGTCATCAGAGGAATATGGGCCATCTGGCATATTAGAACATATCTGTTAAAATGATCGTGACAGTTGGTCTGTGACTGTATCGAAGCTCAAAATTGAGCAATGTTAAGGAGGTGTCTATCAGTTCATTGAAATTTGAGAGTTGGTTCTTTGTGATGAAAACCCACTTTCAATTTCCTGTATATTTATAATGTTGCCCAGAGGTCCTTAGACACAATTTCCTTGGGTCCTTTGGTGGCTGCTCAACAAATGGTGTAACTCATCCAGTACCCCTGGCGGGTCAGTTGGTATCTTGTCTAAGATGATGGTATGAATGTGAAATGGAGGAGTTAACTGGCCTCCTTCCTCTTTTCAAATTTCTGTCTTCTTCTTTACTTAGGGCAGTAAGAAGGGAGTACTATCATAAGCTGGAACGGGCAAGGTACAGGTGAGTGAAGTGGCCATGCTGTTAGGGTTAGTATCTGTAAGATACCTATCAGTAGCAGGACATTCCTCTCTTTAGCAAGGGGGAGAGGAATGATAACAAACCTACATGAGTGGATGGATTGGTTTGTTAGATGAACAGATCTTATCTTCTTCAGACGCAATGAACTATGACATTGTGTAAAACCCAGAAGTCTGACTCTATGATATTCATATATGTCTTAGATTCTGAAATACTGGTCAGTTGTTTCATAGAATTCTGGTATTCAGAAAACTGATCAAAGGTGTCAAACTCTCAGTTGGTTAATAGTACTTACCTCCCACCAAGAGTAAGTCTATCCTAATGTTAAGACCGAAGGTTTGTTTCGTATATGAACAAATGACAAAATTTTAACCAATTTGTATTTTTCATAACTTAAAAACCTGAGGTCTTAACATACAAACGCCCACCTCTAACCACCCCTCTATCAACTAACCTGGGTTGGAAGAATAACTAACGGGGTCACGAGTTAATGAGGGGTATGTGGGTGGCTCCACATGTCTTGTGACCAAGCACAGATGCCAATAGTCCCTTGCGTACACAATTATTTTAAACTTTACTGGTTTCCAGCTTGCTCTGAGTATTTATCCTAATGTTAAGACCTCAGGTTTGTAAGTTATGAAAAATCAAATTAGTTGAAAATTTGTCATTTTGTTTTTTTTTTAACCAATTTGTATTTTTCATAACTAACAAACTAGAGGTTCTTAACAGATAAGGCCCACCTCGAACCACCCCTCTAACAGTGTAAACTGGGTTGGAAGAGTAACTGATAGGTAACGGGAAGCCTAGGGCATTCTGGGAACCACAATACCCCGTGACCTGCTACAGATGCCAATAGTA
>NC_087205.1:105697636-105792126 GCF_015104395.2 Macrobrachium nipponense | reverse complement strand
CCACCTCCACGTCCATCACTTCTCTTGCCATGTGTTGCTCTTCTCTTCTCATCAGGTGGCAATACCATCTTAACCTTGCCTCTTGCACTTTCTTGATGCTTCAGTGACCTTTACTGTACCCTTTAATATGTTCATTTCTAACAATGTCCTTTTGGTTACTGCCACTCATTAACCTAAGCATCCTCATCTTCGACCTCTTTGTTTTTCTTTAGAGGTGCTGCTCCTCCAACCCCCTATGTCATTGCAGGTCTGACCACTGCCTTGTGCACTCTGCCCTTTAATCTTATAGGGACTTTCCTATCACATATGACACCAGACACCTTCCTCCAGTTGTTCCAACCACACTGAATCCGGTTGTTAATTTCCTCTTCCATGTTCCCCTCATTGTCAATCACTGAGCCAAGGTACTTAAATTTATGGACCCTTTTGATGTTTCCTCAGCCTAATTTGATTGTTGTTTGCTGGTCGCCATCTAATTCGGTTGTCACATATTCTGTCTTTTTCCTGCTTATTCTTAAACCTCTACTCTCCAAGGCATATCTCCATCTTTCAAGCTTCCCCTCCAGTTCTTCCCTGTTGTTGGCTACCAAGACTATGTCATCTGCATATGGTGGCTCCTCCCTGACACCGTCTTGTTAACACATCCAAGACTATGTTAAACAGAAGTGGGCTTAGAGCAGATCCCTGGTGTAGCCCGACTCCAACTTGGAAATTTTCTGTTCTTCCAACTGTAGGTCAGACTTACATTTCTATACATCTCCCTGATCATTCTGACATACTACTCCATCACTCCTCTCTCCCTGAGACATCTCCATATTTCCTGACATGGTACTCTGTCATATGCCTTCTCAAGGTCTATAAAGCCCATATGCAAGTACTTTTGCTTCTCTCTGTACTTATCCCGTCAGTCTTTCTACCTGGTGGAAATTCAACTTTTACCATCATCAAATTATTATACTGCAAATCATTATTGTCATTAATATTTTACCAAAGATTTTCCATGTAGATCTGTGGATGTGGAATTTCTTTCTACTCCTTTCTTTTGTTTCCTGAATTATTATATGATCAAAACCTCCCTTTGTTCTCTTATTTTCTCTGATTTCTTTGATTACTGGACTTTGTCATACTACTTAGATATCTGCTTTACTATATTGCTCACTAATTGCTCCTTATTCCTTATCATTTGTGTCTGAATCATCTCAGTATATTAGTTCCAGCTCTTGGACAGCACATCTCTCTAAAACTTCCTCATTTTTATAGTATGATCGTCCCACCTTACTTTGGAATACAGGCCTTCCTTACATATGCATGATAAGTTTTGCTAACTTTCCTAAAGGGATACTTTTGTTAAGTGTTTGTCCAGAAGTCTTTCTTTGTTCCAATACAAATACTCCCTACATATTGATTGTAGGAGATTCACATTGCACTTTTGAGTACCTTGGCTGAATGTAGACTTGTTCTACTGAAATCCACTAGCTTCTTGTTTGCCGTGGTCTGATTCTATTATACGAGGTCAATTGCTTTCCAGTTGAGTACATGATAAGGTGTACATAGACACTTCTGCGTCTCAATAGTCTCTCAGTAACTGTATAGTTTTTAAGTGGCTAGTTGTTCCCTTACTTGTGAAATCATATTTTATCTAAGAAACTTACCAAGTAATTACATAGCTAAGTTTCTAACTTTTGCAGCAGTTAAAAATTTTAATTCGCGGTAGCACTTCTTTTGTTTTGTGTGTAGGAGACAATGCCCACCCACTTTTGGGGAAGGATGGGTACATCACAGCTGAATAGCTTAATTTGTTTGTGCTGGTCGATGACTGAACATTCACACGTCCTAAGCAGCTTTCTTTTGGAATTGTTCACTGCATGGTTCCTTGGTGTCTTCGTTTGGTGATGTAGTTGGTATTTTCTTTTGGTAGCTGTCTTGCTCTTTTAAATAGCTTAGACTTGATTGTGACATCATGATTTTGACTGTGAATTACGTATGTAGGAGACTAGTAGTACTAATGCGTATATTTGGTTTCTCAGCAAAGGCTGCAAAACTAGAATGACTGTAGTGTCTTATGACTTACAGTTTCCACCAATTGTAGGGGACAGACCTGTTCAATTAATTTGACATTTCAAGAATGCAAGGACTCGGATCAGGAGAAATGGAAGACCCTTAAGGCACAATTGCCAAGTTAGAACGGGACACCTGTTAAGAGCTGAAGCTAGGAATGTAGCTACTTTTGCAAAGTTCTCCTAAGTCGGACTTAGCCGCTGCACTTGTTCTGTCATCTACGTATCTTTTCTCCCTAACCAGTCCTCTTGACTAGTATTCCAACTTTCCCTTGCCAGACCCCCTTGTTTCCAAACCTAATGCCATTGCTAGCCTCGAATCCCATATAGATATTAGAAGTTCGGGCTCATAGTATGTACAATGGAGTATTTAAGTGCCTCAGTTAAAGTCATTATGGACCAGGGTTCAGCAGACAGCTATTGGAAAACTGCCCAGAAACTAGTGCATGACCTTCCCTCTGGAAGTTTGAGTTTGTAAGTCAACAGTAGGTGCCATAGGCGCTGTTATTAGGGTTCACGCCCCTTAAAATAGGTGAGTTGCTGACCCCTGACGTCCCTGTACTGCCAAGAGGTGCTGTCATTTGGCTTCTAAGTGCTCATTGGGCTCTTGAGTACCCACTGTCTCCACTGTTTGTAGCATCTGTAGAGCACCTGGTGCCCCACTCTTAAGCCCCCCCGGAGCCTGTCTCTAAGTGCCCACTGCTGGTCCCTACTCACCTGGTGCCAGTGTGAACGTGCAACGCCAGGCACCGAGCACCCGAATTGTTTTCTCATTTACCTACATCGTCCACTCTGCTTCACGGCTCCTCCTCAGGTCCCATTCAGCGATGTTCTAGGACAAATATCTTGGAACAACTGCCTGCTACACCTTTTGCCATGATGTTTCTGTGTAGTGTTCCCATCCTTTTTCACTGTGGCAACCCTTGGTTCTCCTGCTTCTGCTTTTTATATGTGGAACCATCAGATGGTATCTTCCAAGCCTCCCGAAATGGTGTTGTCCTCCTCTAGAAAAGCCTTAACAGGAATTGGACGTGTGGCTCTCAGACAAGAGAGAGCAAGATAAGGTGGCCTTTTGCCATCCTCCCCCTCATTTGGTTAGCATGATATACAATTCTTGTTACTGGAGAAGCTCCTTCCCTGAGAGTAGCTGCCTCTTCTCAGGGGGACTTTTTGTTCAATTGACTCTTCAAGACACTGCCTTTGCCTTTTCCTCAGCTAAAATTTTTTTCAGTTACGGAAATAGATAACTTCGTGATAAATATCTTCAGGACTTTCAAAGTCCTCAGTTCTTTTAGATTAGACTGTCGGGGGGCGCTGGCCAAGAAAATGGCTTTGGATTCACAGGCAAGCCATATATGTGAAAATCCAAAGTACAGGCAACGAATTAACTGTACCTGAAGAGTTTCTGCACCCATGACTTACTACGCGATGAGTACCCCTATGTCAAAAGCATAGAAGAAAATATCCAGGCGTTTATCTGCCTCTTGTGACATCCAGGAAGTCTCGAAGCATGAGAAGGCTTCATGTTCACAGTAGTGCCCGGGAATTCCAAACAACAGATTCAAAACAACGGGGGGCAAACTAAACCAGCTTTAAAAGGACGGAAGCAAAGCACGTCCTCTCTTAAAGGCAGTAAGAAAATAACTGACGGGGTCACGAGTTAGAGGGGTATGTGGGTGGCTCCACATGTCTCGTGACCAAGCACAGATGCCAATAGTCCCTTGCGTACACAATTACTTTAAACTTTACAGGTTTCCAGCTGGCGCTAAGTATTTGTCCTAGTGTTAAGACCTCAGGTTTGTTAGTTATGAAAAATACAAATTGGTTAAAAATGTGTCATATTGTATAGATCTGTTGGAAGATCTGTTAGCAGACTGGTAGCTCCAAAGTGGCCACAAGCAGAGTGGTACGCAGATCATCTTCACTTGCTAGTAGACATTCCAAGACAACTGGCTCCACTGAATTTAATAGTAGTAATAAATACACCAAATCTGTTTAGATGAGCACAGCAACAGAGTACATCAATAAGTAGCTGCTTGCCAACTACAGGGTTGGAGTCTATCCAGCATCTGCTTAGAAAGGAAGGCTTTTTAAGGAAAGTTGCAGCAGTCATTGCCAGTTCTGTTACACAGTTCTCTCTCAACCTGTATCAAGGAAAGTGGAAGGTCTTCCTGGGTTGGTGCAGTGAGAGGAATGTACATCCCCTCAAAACAGCTGTGAAGATGGTAGTGGATTTCTTCCTTTTTCTGTGGCAAAAAAAGAACCTCACTGTGTCAGCACTTAAGGTTACTGGACAGCTCACTCTTAAGTGTTTAAAGTAAGGCTTGTAGACTTGTCAACGTCATGGGAATTAACATATATGGTGAAACATTTTGAAAAAAGTTGCTCACCCAGTTTTAAAGCTGCCTGATTGGCATGTCACCAAGGTCCTAGATTCAATGACAGTCTCTATATGAACAGGTTAGAAACTGATGAAATAGCCTCCTCCCTCCCGGGAAGCAAATTAACCCCTGAGAGACATTACACATTAAATCAGCCTGAGGGCCTCCAGATACTTCCTACGACGAATCGATGCAAGAAAGGAAGGAGTCACCGGTACACAAACTTTAGCATCATGGGGTGTGACTGAGGGAGAACACGAAGCATTTGGGCGAGTCGATGAATACCCTTCCCACGAAGTCGAAACTCTATGATGCTGCCTCTTACTATAAAATAACTTCCACTGCGATTTAGGCCACGCATGACATTCTGGGCAGGGATTTATGGTACAGAAATTAGCATGACACCTACTGCATGTGGAATGGGGTCTGTAGCCGAAGAAGCCAGGAAAAGTGAACACGGGAAAGCTTGAGTCCTCGGGCACATACATTGGCGAGGCCGAGAAGACATGGAGGAAGCCTTAAGAACACAAACACAGACAAGCAAAAGAGTGAAAATGGGCAAAACAACCGGTTTGGACAGAGTAAGCAACCGCGTCGCGCACCCGATATACACACGTGTTGCCAGATCTGATAGATTCCTTGCTTTTTAATCTCCGATTGATTAACTGGATCCAGCTAGATGCTAGAAAATTATCATATTGTTAAGACCGAAGGTTTGTAGCTATGAAAAATACAAATTGTCTTGGAAAATTTTTCATTTTTAACTAGAAAATGTCATTTTTAACAGTTCATGTATATTTTGTCATCATTTTGAATAATTTAATCTTTTATAGGGACAGAGCTAAAATTGGAACTAGTTTAGCAGACATCGACCCAATGATGCTGGACCGTGATGTTAGCTTTGATTCTATTGGAGGCCTGTCGTACCATGTTAAATCCTTGAAGGAAATGATTGTTTTTCCCCTCATGTATCCTGAAGTCTTTGAACGATTCCAAATTACGCCTCCCAGAGGAGTTCTTTTTCATGGACCTCCGGGTTAGTTGAATTTCATTGGATTTTTTTTATTTTAGAACTCGAAGTTGTTTTCATAAAATAGAAGATTAATAAAGATATATTTTCTCAAATGTATACATTTTTATAGTCAAGAATGTATGATTTTCAAGTCTAACATTCTGAGTACTCTGTGTAAAGAAATAGTAATATGATTGAATTAAAATGTGGTACTGCAATGCAATTTGATGCTAATTGGATTGAATTTTATTAACAATTTAATAATAGACTTAAGTTTCACAGCTTGGAATATTTTTTAGAAGAATACAGGTTGCTTCAGTTTGGTGAAAATAAGTGCTTTTAGATTTAAACAGCTCTTTATGTTTTGAGCTTGTCTCATGTAGATACATCTCATTTCAGGTACGGGAAAAACACTTGTTGCCAGGGCTTTGGCTAATGAGTGTGGTGTTGGTAGCAAGAAAGTTGCATTTTTCATGCGCAAAGGTGCTGACTGTCTTAGCAAATGGGTTGGTGAATCTGAAAGACAACTAAGACTTTTGTTTGATCAGGTAAGCATTTTATAGAAATTGAGACATTATTTTGCCTTGCCTGTAAGAGTTTCTGTTAAATATGAAGTTACTAAAGTTGAGTATTTCTTTGATGTGTACCATATCATGTTAAATTCTCAGTATTCCTTGATTTTCTTTGTACGAAACCATGTTCAGTTATTCTTTAATTTTAAATTATGATTATTGCAGGCTTACCAGATGCGCCCATCTATTATATTTTTCGATGAAATAGATGGGCTGGCACCAGTTCGATCTTCAAGGCAGGATCAGATTCACTCTAGTATAGTGTCAACGCTTCTCGCCCTTATGGATGGGTTGGACTCCCGTGGTGAAGTAATAGTAATTGGGGCAACAAACAGAATTGATGCTATTGATCCTGCCTTGAGAAGGCCAGGACGATTTGATAGAGAATTCCACTTCCCACTTCCCTCGTATAAGGTAAAAATAAGATAACCACATATTGCACAGTTATTTGAATTTTTATAAATGGCTGCGAGAATGAGTTTTAAAGACTTGCATTTTATTTTACAAGAAGGCCATGTCATTTGACCCTTGTTTGCAGAGCCACATAGTATTTCCTTTTTCACAGACCATTAGGTGACTTGTGTAGGTTAGGAATGTTTAACCCATAAAAATTTAAAAAGATAGATAAGTAGAATATATGTACATAATATTGTATGACATTGGTACAGTATTGCATATCTAATATAAAAAGATAAAAGAAAAATTACTCGAAAGTACAAAAATCAAAGGTGATGCATTTGCTCAGTAAAGGAAAAGGTAAACTTAAAAGGGGAACCTCTGGTTGCATTTTAGCTATTCCATGTGTAATTGTATTCTATTTAAGTACCCCTGGTGAAAAAAGTTTTTTGAAAGGGGTGTTTTCTTATTTTTTACAACCAATTTTCTATTGCACCATTTTCTGTGGCTCATCTGTTATGCGTGACGTCATGTAGCGGTCGGCTCAGACAGGCGGAACTATTCCGAGGGAACAGCATCTTTAGATGATATCCTTTGTGGTTTGCATTTCTCGGCTGAAAATGTATGATTGTAATGGTAAATAAAGAAGTATTCACAAGCCTAGTTAGGCATATACAACTGTAAATTCTAAAACTCCATTAATTAAACTAGTTAAAATGGACTAAGTGAAGGCTCTCATCAACACACACACACGTTCGTTTAGAAAACTGCTGTTCACCCCATCACACCACGCACATGGCAATTGACAAGAATAAATTTCAGTTCAAATGCATACAAGTGGAGGCACCATAGTATAGATAGCAGTAGATAGCCACCCTATCTTCATTGGTATCATGGTCTGTTCAGAGGGAAATTAAGTTCCTAAAACATTATATAAATAAATTTCATAGCCATACCTAATACCCTGCTCCTAATGTCATATTTTAAATCTGTTGGCAAGAAATGGTCCAAACAGACAATGGTTTGTGTCGTAGGTTGAAAGATTTGATGTTGATATCCTCCCTTCGAAGAGCCATCAGCCAGCGGCTTGATTTCTCATATTTGATGGAATCCTGTGGAATGATATGCCTTTTGGACACTTGCCAGAAGTATTGGCACACCAAATGCCATAGAAGTTGGCATAATGACAATTGACCTAAAACACGAGGACAATACTGAGGACGAATACTCTACAGTACGTGTGCCTGTTGAGGCGACCACGACACCACGTCATTGGTAATAATCCGCCAGATGGCAACATGGTTGAATCTAGGAGAAACAGCCCTCTCCATTGAAGTACCTCGGCGCTACTTTGAAATAAAATTATAAAATAATGGGATTACGCACAGATTTGAGCAATGGCTCATTTGTTCATACACGAAACAAACCTTCGGTCTTAACATTAGGATTTACTAGCGCCAAGCTGGAAACCGGTAGAATTAAAATTACACTTGTGAGATCCAGGGACTAATGGCATCTATACCAGGTCACGGGGTATGTATACCCAGAATGCCCACGGCTACCTGTGACCCATCAGTTATTTTCCTACCGCCTTTAAGATAAGACGTGTTACTGTCTATCTCATTTAAAGCCGGTTTTTCAGTTTGCCCGTTCTTTATCCATTTCATTTTTTATTTTTCATTCCTTTTCTTTCTCCAAGTGTGATCAGTGTGTGGTAAGAGTGTATACGTGGTATGATGGAGAATTTTGCCTCAACATCGGGATCGTCTACCGCTTCAAAGAGGAGACAAAGGAAATGCCCAGGAGTCAGTGGCTTTCCATGTTCTAGGTTCCTAACTTCGGTGTCGACGGATCCTCATCCAACGTGTAGTAGGTGCAGGGAAAACGTATGTACGGTTACTAATCCGTGTTCTGTTTGTCGCGGTTGGTCGGTGGAACAGTGGAAGAAGTTCTATGGGAAAAGCCAATACAAAAGGAAGGGGGTGACGCCATCTTTGGATGACCAAACCTTACCGGCTTCTTTTGTATCGGTAATAAACCAGGCTGCTCCATATGTTTCTCCACCTGCTTTTGAATTGTCTCATACCCCTTCGGTTTCTCCTAGCGGTTCTGTATCGGAAACGTCAGGAGGGGCCTTGGGTAATTTTATGAATAATTTGCACTCTCCTTTGTTCCCAGCAAGTAGAGGGGGAGATCCGCCATCTTTGTTCAGGCTCCTGCTACTCAAGCGCATAGGTTAGATGGTACGTGGTCAGCGCTAGGCCTACCAGGCGTACCAACCTTGGATGGTCTGCTTGCGCATTATATGACGTCACGGTTCCAGCACGGTCCGGCAGCGCTGAATGTTACTCATCCCCCGGGCTTGCAATTTATGGGAATTATGCCGCGGCTTCACCATCCCACTCAGTATTTACAGCAATGTAGAACGTGGGAGGTAGTTTGGCAGCAAACGTGCGGTTGCCAGCAGAAACCTCTCAGTCTCTCCCTACGAGAGGGATGACGTCACAACATACGTCACACTCTGAGATGGCAGGCGTGATGACGTCACAGACCGATTCTCGGCCTTTTCGCTGCACCCAGACGCTAATACGCCTTCTGACCCGTCAATGCAAACTGTAATGCAGAAATTACAGATATAGAGGAGAGAATGAATAAGAGACAAAAAGAAAAAGTGTGATTCGCCTTCTTCGTCTTCTTCCTCTAGTTCGGCGTCATCGCTAAGTCCGATAACGTCACGGCGAGCGCCAGTCAAGCGTTGGAGGAGGATTCGGGAGTTCCTGGCGGATCCTCGGGCCAAGAGGAGAAGAATCAATTCTTCCTCTTCTTCGGACCAAGACTGTCATTTCCAAGTCGGCAAGAAGGTCGGAAAATCAGTGGCTATTAAGCACAAGGTTGGCAGACGAAGCCGTTCGCAAGAGTCCGAACAAGCGAGACAGGTGACGGCCGGCGAGCTAGCGGCCGAGGCGGAGTTGCCAGTTCGGATCGCAAAAACTACGATACCTCTGGTAAAATCGACGTTGGCGGCGAAAGGTGCAGCAGAGGATGGAAGGCAGGTCCCAGTTTCGCCCGTAAGGCCGTTCAAAATACGTACGAAGGACGATAAGGCTCCTATTAAAAGTACGAAAAATAGAGAGTTGGCAACCTCGGCGGATACGTTCGTAGAAGGCAGTGTCCGTCTGGATAGAAGGTCGAGGCCGGGCTCGCCGACGCTCGAAAACGATGCCAATGCTAATAGAGAAGAACTTACCTCTGTCTTAAGGGAGCCTTCATCTTGGAGATCTAGACGAGATTCTCGCTCTAGATCCGTGAGCAGAGAAAGAGTGAGACGTTCTCGTTCCCCTGCTGACTATCCGGGATCGAGCCAACAGCGGCCAGCAAAGATCAAAGAGACCGCGGCCGTAGGTAGGGGCAGGCGGCCGTGGAATTCCGGGCCGTCTGTCAGAAGATAGAGGCGAGACAACATCCCTCGTGACGGAGAGTGGTACCACTAGAGCCGGAGGAAGGAGAAAACCAAGAGTTTCTGGCCTCGTATGCAGAGGTTATTGATTTGATTCGTCAATTCAATAGCCTTTCGGAGAAGACAGAAACACTGGCCAGTATGCTTCTCCTGGAATTGACATGGCGTTTGGACTAAAGAGGGATACCAAGGTGTCGTATGAATTGCCTTGTTCGAGTCATGCGGAATCGGTCTTGCAACACGTAAACGCAAAGATTGCAGGAAGGGATAATTCCTTAAGATCTAATAGATCATTTAAATTCATTCCCCCTCCAATGATAAAGCAAAGGAAATATTATACGACAAGAAGGTCCCTTTGCTGTCTAGACAAATGAACCCTAATGTTGTAAGGTTAAGGCCTGGATTAACCTTGGATCAGGTTAAAATGGAGTGCCCTTCGATGACGTACCAAGAGGCTGCTACGTTAGAAGCAACAGCTTCTTCTGTCTTTCAGGCTGCTTCCTGGTTAGACCTTTGGTCAACAGCAGTGGCGAAAATTGCATCCTCGGAAGCAACAAGGAAAGTAGTGGATGAACCATTGTTCATTAGATTACTACAGTCAGGGTCCAAGGCGATTGCGTACCTGACAAACGTAAGTGCCAATGTTTGGGCAAATATCCTGCTAATGAGGAGAGATGCAGCATTGGCTAGACTAAGCCGCAATGTGGATTTGGATTCCCTGTTAGCAATGAGGAATGGGGATATCTTGGAATCGCAACTACTGTTGCCAGAGGTCATACTGGAAGAGGCGATAGATAGAAGAAGGATGGACACTAACGATAGGTTGGTGCAACAGGCAGTTAGGAAAACGTCTAACAGTCAAACTACTCCTTTGGAGGGAAGACAACAGCAGATGTCTCGAAAGAAGACAGTGAGACATAGCATCCCTAATAGTCACAAGACCCTCTTCCCCAAAGAGGATAACTCATCGGCCCTTTCACAATAGAAACAACAGAGGAAGGGGCAATAGGGGAAGAGGGAGAGGCTCAAGAAGATAGGATGGGCGCCTCCCATCACTCGGCCACACCAGGGGGGGGGGTTGCCTGGCAAATCACTGGAAGGTGTGGCAGGAACTAGGGGCAGAGCAGTGGGTGGTGGATGTTCTCAGGATCGGCTATTTGATTCCGTTCGAGGTAACCCCGCCCCTGACAGATCAACCATTACCCCACGTCACTTATGCCCACAAATCTCAGAAGGCCACTATTCTGCAGGACGAAGTGAAGAAGATGATGGAAAAAGGAGCTGTGCAACAAGTATGCAGTCCGACAAAAGGCTTCTACAGCAGGATTTTCCTGGTACCCAAAGCCAACGGGGAGTGGAGGACAGTAATAGACCTGTCAACTCTGAATCTGTTTATAAGGAAAACCAGTTTCAAGATGGAAACTCCGAAAACGGTTCTACAAGCAGTCAGAATCGGAGACTTTATGCTGACAGTCGATCTAAAGGACGCATACTTTCAGATACCAGTCCATCAGTCTTCAAGGAAATTTCTCCGCTTCAGTCTTGCAGGGAAAGCTTTCGAATTCAAGGTCCTGTGCTTCGGATTGACAACGTCTCCAAGTTTTTACAAGAGTGTTCACCCTCGTGTCGGCGTGGGCGCATGCTCAGGGGATCAGGCTAATAAGATATCTGGACGATTGGCTGGTGATAGCAAAGTCCAGGGAGAAATTACTCAGGACAGGGCGGCCCTCCTGCAGCTTTGTCACAGCCTAGGTAGTGTGGTGAATCAGCAGAAGTCGCAGCTGGATCCAAGTCAACGTTTGGAATATCTGGGAATGGTGATAGACACAACACAAGCCAAAGTATTCCCGACAGACCAAAGAGTAGAGAAATGCAAACAAGTGGTGAATGCCTTTCCGGGAAAGCAGACACAGCCAGCAAGACAGTGGCAGGTGGTGCTGGGAATCCTAACCTCCCTGGAGAAGCTAGTACCACAAGGAAGGCTACACCTTCGGTCCCTACAATGGAGGATGAAGGAGTTTGGGTCACCAACAGTAGATCACCCGTACGAGCAAATTCCCTTGTCGGCAGAAGTGAGGAAAGACTTGCTGTGGTGGGTGGACGACGACAATCTGACAGTGGGTGTCCCCCTTCAACAATCCTCCCCGGACCTCTTGCTGTTCTCGGATGCGTCACTAGAAGGCTGGGGAGCCCATATGGAGGAGTTGATGGTGTCAGCAAAATGGAGTTGCAAGGACAGAGAACTCCATATAAACGTGCTGGAGTTGAAAGCAGCTTTCCTGGCTCTACAAGAATTCAGGGAGAGAGTAAAGGGACACTCAGTGGTATTGATGTCAGACAACACCACAGTAGTATCTTATATAAACAAGCAAGGAGGCCTAGTTTCTCGGCAGTTACATGTGATGACAGTTCAACTTCACCAGTGGGCTATAGAGAACCTGGTAGACATCAAGGCCAGGTATATTCGGGAAAAAGAAAAACATAGTGGCCGACAAGTTGAGCCGCAGAGATCAGATTCTGGGAACGGAGTGGTCCCTACACCAACAGGTAGTGGACAGGATGCTCATGTTGTGGGAAGGACCGATCATAGACCTATTCGCAACCAGGTACAACAAAAAGTTGGAAGTGTATTGTTCAGTAGTCCCGGACGCAGAGGCAGTAGCAGAAGATGCGCTACAACACCCCTGGGACAATCTGGACGTGTACGCATTTCCTCCATTTTGTCTAATCCGTCAGGTTCTGAACAGGGTAATGCGGTCTCAGAACCTCAAGATGACCCTGGTAGCACCGTTATGGCCGAAAGCAGTGGTTTCCAGACCTACTGGAACTCCTAGTAGATGTGCCAAGAGAGTTTCCTCCATGGAGCAACCTTCTGTGTCAGCCTCACGTGGAGAGGTACCACCATTCGGTGAAGTCCCTATCGCTTCACGGGTGGAGACTGTCAAGTATCTCCTCCGAGAGCGAGGGTTTTCGCAGAAAGCAGCAACTCAGATGGCAGGTAATATCAGAAAATCATCTGCGACAGTATACCAAGGAAAGTGTCAGCATACTGTGATTGGTGTCGTAGAGGGAACGTGTCTCCACTCGGCACCACTATTCAGCAGTTAGCAGACTTTCTGATATATCTCAGAACAGAAAAACATATGTCTGTATCTGCAGTGAAGGGGTACAGGGCTGCTCTAGCCTCAGTCTTACGAATGAAAGGAGTGGACATATCGTCTTCATGGGAGTTGGCCATGCTGATGAGGAGCTTTGAACAGTCATGCCCACCAAAGGAGCTAAAAGCCCCAGATTGGGATCTGACCAAGGTACTGAGTAGTCTGACAAAACCCCCCTACGAACCACTAAGGCAGTCCACGGATAGGAGCCTGACCCTGAAGACAGTCTTCTTATTGGCCCTGGCTTCAACCAAAAGGGTGGGGGAGCTGCATGGCCTCTCATATCTCATAAAGCACTCGAGAGGTTGGAGATCAATGGTGTGTGAGTTTGTCCCAGAATTCGTGGCAAAGACCCAAAATCCAACAATAGTAGACGGCAGATTCGACTCCTTTACCATACCTTCCTTGGCAGACTTTGTAGACAACGACAAAGCTGAGATGCTCCTGTGCCCCGTCAGGGCACTAAGGGAGTACTTAAAGAGAACAAGGCACCTCAGGCCGGGGTGCCGGAGGTTGTTCGTAAGTACAGGACGGAACAAGAAGGAAGTGTCCAAGAATACAATATCATTTTGGCTAAGGGAGACGATCAGAGATGCTTATACTGCAGAAGACAGAGGGTCAGATAGCCAGGTGGGAGCTAGAGCTCATGACATCAGGGTGTGAGTGCTTCCCTGGCATTTAAGAAAACGAATGTCTGTGGATAAAATTCTGAAAGCTGGCGTGTGGAAGCGCCAAACAACTTTCACCTCATTTTATTTGAAAGATGTTGCCCATAGATCCTTGGACACCTTTTCCTTGGGTCCAGTGGTGGCGGCCCAACAAGTGATATAGTTCATCCAGTGCCCCTGGCGGGTCAGTTTGTGTCTAGTCTAAGATAAAGGTATGAAAGTAGAATGAATGGGATGACTGGTCTTTTTTCTTTACTACTTTCTTCCTACTCCTTTAACTACGGGCAATATGAAAGAGAGTACCGTCATGTGCTGGAACGGACTAGATGCAGGTGAGATGGTCAGCCATACTGTGAAGCTATCTTAGCTGATGATATACTTTTCAGTAGCAACACACCCCTCTGGATAATAAGGAAAAGAGGGGTGAAGGTGGATCCAGTCGCAAGGAACAAGAGTAAACAGTAGAATGGTATCTACACCCAGTGGGAGGAAACCAATAGATCCGCTTCTATCTTTGGTCCTAGGTTCATTGTCCATTCTCTTAGAATTTCCCTATATATTCGGAAATGGATAAGGTGGCAAACTCCCAGTCAGTTGTAGAGACTTACCTCCCTCCAATAGTAAGTCTATCCTAATGTTAAGACCGAAGGTTTGTTTCGTGTATGAACAAATACCAAATTTGTAACTAATTTGTATTTTCATAACTAACAAACCTGAGGTCTTAACAGTTAAAGGCCCACCTCGAACCACCCCTCTAGCAGTCTAAACTGGGTGAGAAATATAACTGATGGGTCACAGGTAGCCGTGGGCATTCTGGGTATACAATACCCGTGACCTGGTATAGATGCCATTAGTCCTGGATCTCACAAGTGTAATTTTAATTCTACCGGTTTCCAGCTTGGCGCTAGTAAATCCTAATGTTAAGACCTCAGGTTTGTTAGTTATGAAAAATACAAATTAGTTACAAATTTGGTATTTTTTAGATTATTCAAAGTTCTGTTTGACAAAATTTAATGGCTAATAACCGTAAGTTCCCCTTTAAGTAAACATGAAGCAACCCATAAATGCAGAAAACATTGTATTTTGTACTGAGACATGACTTTATTAATACCACAAATTTCACTTTTTTTTAATATCGACTTCAAGCTATTTATTTTGAATAACACTAATTGTTATTTGTGTGGTGTGATATACATACGTTATGTATACAAAAGTTTACCATCATTCCTCCTCCAAAACCAGTATTAAATTGATAATCTTTGTATTGAATTACCAGGTTTGTCTTTCATATTGTATGTAACTGATACCATAATTTTCTGTTATTAAAGATATTTTATAGCAGCAGTGCTTATAGTACTTATTAAAATAAAAAAATTTTATTTCACAATTCACTCATCCAAGCATTCAGTGAGAGTTAACTAATTGTGAAACAAAGCATATAAATTATAAAAGTAACATACAAAGTAAATACTTAGGTAACAATTATGCTTGCACAGCATCAAATTCAAAATTCGCAGTAATATGGCTGTTGCCCGGGTGGGATGACAGGCCGCATCCACTGCAACAGGAACGTGAAAGTGACAGGAGCCAGACGTCATTCCCTTTTATGTCACGCAACCAACTTGTCGATCTCTGCACTCCTGCTTTCCTGATTTGCCGGTTGGTCTGTGCTGAAGTCAGTGATGTACTCACTTTGGTTTCCTCTAGCCGTTGTGTATGTTGGTTTGCTGCTACAATTAGCTCATTTTCTTTTTAATTTAGCTATGTCAGATTCTAGCACTTCCAGTCTTTGCTATTGTAGCAAGGGCTGTAAGACTAGACTAACTAAGCTTTGTTATGATTTACATACCATGTGCACTAAGTGTAGGGGACAGGTATGTACAAGGGAGGTTAATTGTTCTGAATGAAGGGATGGGATGATATCAAGTAAATGGAAGATGCTTGAATCTCATCTTAAACTTGAGAAGAAAAGGCTTAGGAAGGCGGTCGCTAAAGTTCGAGCTCTTTGAGTAGAGATTCTTCTCCCAAGCCTGAGACAGACTCCCATCTGGCTCCTCCCTTTACCCCTGGTCATAATATCTCTATCCTCAGTCCTTCTCCTGTTCCCCCACATCTTCCCATGCTTGGCTCCCATGCTTCTGACCCCAATGTCATTGTCAGTCTCAAGCAAGATTAGATTCTAAGTTTGATAACAAGGTTAATTCAGTTCTAAGTTCAGTGTCAGAGATAGGAATGTCCCTACTTGTTTTTATGGATAAGTTTGAGAAAGTTTCTAGTGATAGTCAAGTGATGTGTCATAGGAGGAGGTGGCTTCCAGTCCTGTCAGTTCTAGACGAAGGTCACTGTCCTGCTCTCCTGCACCAGGGAGAAGACACACCAGAGGTCCAAGGGAGGCTGGTGGTGTTTGCCCACGGGTTGCTGCCCCCTCTGTCGATCCTGTTGCTAGAGCCCAGGGTTCGACTGACTGCTGTTGGAAAGGCATGTTATTGGATGTACGCCGCTTGTCTTCTAACTCAGATTCAGATCATGGCTGTTATAGACACTTCCTCGATTCATCCTGGCCATGAAAAAGGCACTTAGATGACTCTGCTCCCGGTTCTCCCCCTACCAGTCAAGCTCCCAGGGACACCTTCAACAAGCCTCTTTCATCGAGCAGCTACAGTGTGGAACCCAAAGTTTTCACCTCTGTTCAGCTGCCTGCTCAGATATGGGATTCTCCTTTGTCGTTCTCTTCCAAGGATTCAAACCATTGGTAAGTACCTGTCATGTCGTGAGGCATCCCCTCCCGAGAGCCCAGTTCCAGCTCCCATACTCCCAGTTCTTGCTCCTGTGCACCAGGTACCTGTTCCTGTACGTCCAGCGTGGAATCAGTTCCCGGTACCACCATCATCAAGACACTCAATTCGGCCTCAGAAGTCTTCTCTTGGATGACCCCACTCTTGCTACTATCAAAGATCAACTGTTGGAGATCTTGAGCTTTATTAGGGAGGTTCCTCCCTCTAAGCCTGTTCAAGATTTGTCTTTATCTCTGGTCTTCCCAAAGTATGAAGATGATGAAGACCTAGACTCTTCTCCACTCATGGATTACAAGTCTCTTCGTTTTCATCTGGGAAAGTTTCCACCCTCTTCACGCCAGCTACTCTGTCTTCTCTTGTCTCCACCTTCCTCATGGCTAGTGTTCAAGAAGAACATGCCTTCCTTCCCAGGATGGCACTTTCATCCTCAAGGAAGGCAATGAAGGTTATTGACGAATGGCTCTCAATGAAGTGAGAACAAGGCAAAGCCAAGTTTGTCCAACCATCCTCTCATCTGATCAGGGGATCAAGAGAAAGTACTGGCCTTGTGTAACTGGGGAAGCTTCCTCTCAAGGGGACTTCTCATGTCTCATTGATATGTCTTGTCAGTCAGCCTTTGCGTCAGCCAAAGTCTTTTCATCTTTGGAGCTGGATCATCATGTCAAAAATATCTTGAAAGTTTTTGCGGTTATGAGTTTCTTAGATTAAATGGTGGGAACTCTTGCTAAGAAGATATAGAATTTTAAAGGCGTAGATGATCTCTTTTCAGCAGACCTATTTAGCATTCTTTCTTGTGCTGATAAAGCCATATGAGACAGCTCCTCAGAACTCGCATGTCTTTGCTTTGAGTAATTAAGAAGAGAGAACCAAAAGTCCTTCAAGCCCCATTAGGAGCCAGACTTCTTTTGTTCTGGGAGAAAGTGGGATCTCAGGGGAGCAGATCCATGGATCCTCAGGGTTGAATTTTGAACAAGGGCTACTGCATCGTTTTTTACTTTCCTCTCCCATCACTTTGACGGCCTACTCAAGAGGCTCAGAGACACATTTGGCCCTTTCGAAGGAATTATCCCCTCCCTCCTTAAGGAAGCCAAAGAGGATGTTCTCTCCCAGGGCTTCTGCAATTGCCTTATTGTAGTCCCCAAACCATCAGTGCTGGAGGCCGGTTCTTGATGTAAGTGCCCTCAATCATTTTGTAAAGAAGATGAAGTTCGGAATGGAGACGAGCCAGTCAGTCATGGGTTCCTTTTATCTGGGCGATTGGATGATCACTCCAGATATGCAAGATAAGGTTCGTCTTTCAAGGGGAAGTCTACCAGTTCTGTCCCTCAGCTTCGACCTCCCCACAACCCCCCAAGTATTGTCTCGAGTCCGCCTCTTACCAAATGGCTCCATTTAGTCGGCATAAACATCAGCCTTTATCTGGATGACTGGCTTCTTCGATCCCCGTCAAAGGAAAATGCGCAAAAGGCCTTCAAACAACTCTACAACTCTCACAGTATCTAGGAATTCTAAATCTCCAGAAATCCCAGTTTGTTTGAACACAGGAGATTCTTTATTTGTCGATGATTCTCAACTCTCAGACTTTTCAGGTTTTTCTGTCCCCCAAGAGAATCGCAAACTGCATAGTGACAGTTGGCAAGTTCATTTCTTTTTCATCAAGTTTGGCCTGTCAATGGATGAGCCTTGTAAGGACTCTTGTCATTAATCGCAACCTTTGTCATGTTGGGCAGATTGCATATGAGAGTTCTCCAATTCTTCCTCAAAGCCAGCTAGGACAGGAAGACTCAACCAGACTTGGTTGTGTTTCCCATCACTTGGGAGATAAAGTTGGATCTCCATTGGTGGCTCTCCAAAGGATGAATATCCCTTCTCCTTCTGAGTCCCGATCTAGACTTCTACTCTGATGCTTCAGATCTAGGCTGGGTGACCCTTCTAGGGAATTGAGGTTTCTGGGACGCAGACCCAGGAGGAAACCAACCTTCACATCAATAGAAGAACTGAAGGCTATTCATTGTCGATTCGCAACAAGACAGTAGTTGTTCATGCAGACAACATCATGGAGCTGTTGTATATCAAGAAACCGGGGGGGCACTTGTTCCTTTTCTCTGCCAGACTGCAAAGGAACTTCTTCGTAGGGCCCTCTGGTATCAAGTAACTGTACACACTCCATTCAAGGGAAATTAAACGTTCTAACAGACGAGCTGAGCTGTCGGAAGCAAGTTCTTCTTACGGGAAGGACCGTGGACAACAAGATTTGCATTGACCTTTGGAGATTGTTGGACAAGCCCTCCATAGACTTGTTTGCCACCTAAAGAAACAATCTTTTCTCTCTTCTGCTCTCCAGCCCTGGGTCCTATGGCTTGGGCGACGGACGCCATGCTGCTTGATTGGTTGGGTCTGGACTTGTATGCCTTGCCTCCATTCAGCTCAGTCAGAGCCATGAGGTACTATCTACATAGCTTTGAGAAAATCAGAGTACCTTCTAGTAACCTCTGGTGTTCTATGAAGAATCTTTCTTGTCCTCTTTCTAATAACACCCTCTCTCTCTCTCTCTCTCTCTCTCTCTCTCTCTCTCTCTCTCTCTCTCTCTCTCTCTCTCTCTCTCTCTCTCTCTCTCTCTCTCTCTCTCTCTCTCAATATTACCATGAATTTTGAATTTTAGGATGCTGTGCAAGCATAATTGTTAACTAAGTAATTACTTGGTAACGTGTACGTAAAACCTTGTTTTATCATAAAAATGTCCTTTTTAAATCTGTCTTTCAATTGCTTGGTTGTATTTCTAGCAAATGTACAAAAATTGCCTTGGTTGAGTGTCCCATTTTAAGTACTTGATGTTAAAGTTAAAGTGTTTTATTCTGCATCAGAAGTTTCCCCAGTTGCACTGTTGTATTGCTTGAAAATATATATACAAAGGTTACTATAAGCAAATATCTGACTTAAAGTACATTACGCTTAGGAAAATTCAATTTTTTTTATTTGAATAGAAACCTTATTTTGACAAAAATGTGAAACTTGAAGCTTACTTGAGTTGAGAGCACCTGTAGATTGTGGTAATAGAATGTATTAACACAAACTTACTTGACAAATTTGATATGCTGAGTGTTGATTGTCTGATGGATAAAATTAGTTTATAATTTTTAGGTGTTTTACCATGATCTTTTGTTCTTCCAGGCTCGTTTACATATTCTGAAGATCCACACTGAGAAATGGGAACCTCAGCCCAGCAAAAAACTCCTGTGTCATTTGGCACAGCAAACAGTTGGTTATTGTGGTGCAGATATCAAATCACTTTGTGCTGAAGCAACTCTTGTAGCCTTAAGATCAAGATATCCACAAATCTATGCAAGTAAACAGAAGCTTCTGATAGATGTGTCTCAGGTTAATGTAAGTATAAGTAATTAATCCTGTGTAATTTCATTATTTGGAATTAATCTTACCTACTGTTAAAGTTCAAATTACGCTTGGCTAACTCATTAGGACTGTCTGCAGTCACCCGGTCCTCACCAGGTGGTGTTGGAATGTTTACGTTGAAGTCAGAATGACACATAAAAATTTGTACCTAAACCAGTAAATGTTTGCTTTCTAAAAATAGAAGCACTGAAGCCCTGCATTTAACGGGACAAATATATCTAAAAATGCAAGTTTGTTGTTGTTTTCGTAATCAATCGTGAACTTAATGTTGGGGTGGGCTAAATTGGGATATTTTAGAAACTAATCAACTTGCTCTTTATTTCGGAAAATTAAAAAGTTATCGTCTACGTATCTACACTTCTATGTTTAGAAAGCAAACATTTACTGATTTAGGTAAAATTTTTATAGCAGTTGCCATTTTAATTTTAAATCAAATTCCATCTGTACTCTCCCACTTGGTTTGGTTTCCACCAAGAAAACTTATTTCTCCTGAACTATTTTTCAGAAAATTGCTACACATCCAAGTTTTTAATTAAACAATTGTATAACTTTCTTAACTAAGTTTGTTCCTGTTTTTAACATTCCTAATGTACCCAATTTGGCTTTTTATTTCAATATTCCTTTAATTCATGGTAGTCTATGTTCAGCTAAATGACCTTATTCACCAGCACCTTCGGGCATTTAGCAGTAGAGCTATACCCAAGAACCTGTTAACCACTGCTTCTTTATTTAGACAAAGACAAACTAAGATCCCTGATGACTTCCAATGTTGTTTATTTATATACTTGCCTCAATTGTAAGGTTGGGAATTATGTTGGGGCTTCTTGTTTTTCATGTTTTTTCTTGTGAGCCGCCGCCACTCTTCCGAAAATATTGATTTTAAAAAAAGTGCAAATTAGCGATCGATGTGTTGATTTTATAAATGTTTATGCTTTAATGTTTAAAATGCGTATGAAAACGTATTATGAATAGGGTATTTTTTATTTCTGTTGTGTTTTAGAAAGTATTTCTTTAAAGTAAAATTTTCTACTTTATTATCATTATGCAAAAGAAACCATTGTTTGTGGAACAGTTAAATTTTTTCATTTCTAATTTGCAGGTGAAGCTTTGTCACTTCAGGATTGCAATGTCAAAGATAGTTGCAGCAGGGCAGAGATCAGCAGCTGCTGTAGGCCGTCGGTTAAGTACATCAGTGCAGCCGTTACTTGAAACTTCCCTCACCATGGCTTTGCGCATTCTTGGTAGAAGTTTTCCACACGCCTTTGCAAAGCATATTGAATTGAAGGACTGTGCTGTTCACCGACCAAGATTGTTACTGACAGGGATAAGAGCCCAGGGTCAGAGCACACATCTTGGTCCAGCCATTGTTCATGCTCTTGAAAAAGTTCCAACCCATAAATTGGATCTTTCTGCTTTGTATTCTGTTTCAGCCCGAGCACCTGAAGAAGCTTGTGCACAGGTACGGCATATTAATACTGTTTTTAATGTTAACAAATACTGTATTCTATAATTAGAGTGTGTTTTGTTACTGCTGATATAGCATAAGTAAAGTTTGTTCATATACGAAATCTTCGGTCTTAACATCAGGATAATACTAGCGCCAAGCTGGAAACCGTTAGAATTAATAAAAAAAACCGTGCGATCCAGGAACTATTGGCATTTGTACCAGGTCACGGGGTATTGTGGTTCCAGAATGCCTTTGGTGTCCCGTGACCTATCAGTTACTTTCCTACCGCCTTCCAGATAGGATGTGATTACTTTCTATCTGTTTAAAGCCGGATTAGTTTGCCCGTTTTATTCATATTTTCCTTATTTTCTCTCTCTAGGTGATCTCAGCATAGGTGTGATCTGCTAGGTGTGTGTACATTACGAGATATGGAGAATTTTGCTTCACCAAGGGAAATTTCTTCGGGATCTTGCAAGAGACAAAGGAAATTCCCTGGAGTGAGTGGGTTTCCTTGTTTAAGATTTTTAACGTCGGTATTTACGGATCCTCATCCAACGTTTAGTAGGTGCAGAGAAAATGTCTGTACTATTACTAATCCTTGTTCACTTTGTAGTGGTTAGTCGGTGGAACAATGGATGAAGTTTTATGGTCAGCTTCTTTTGTATCGGCGATACATCAGAGTGCTCCATACCCCTTCAGTTTTTTCTAACGATTCCTTATTGGAAACTCCAGTATGGGTTTTGTGTAATTTTATGCATAATTACTCTCCGTCATCCCCGGCAGAGATAAGGGGAGCATTGCCATCTTTCTCCCAGATTTCAGCCCCGATGCACAGAGAATGGAAGGAATGTGGTCGGCATTAGCCCTACCAGGCGTACCAACCTTGGAAGGGTTGCTATCTCACTATATGGCATCATGTTTTCACCCGGGCCTGCCAACGATGAATGTTCCGCATTCCCCTGGCCTGCAATTTTTGGGAGTGAATGCTATGGCACTGGCAACAACATTGATGTTTCCGGCAATGCAGAACTTTGGAAACAGTTTTGCAGCACAAGCAGGGATACCAGCAGTAGTCAATCAGTCTCCCTACAAGCGTGGTGACGTCACAACCGACGTCACACATGGGCATGGCTGATTCCATGATGTCACAGCCAACTGCTTCACTCACTACTTTGTTGCCTCCGGAGACGATTACGCTTTCTGATTCATTGGTACACACAGTCATGAAGAAATTATAAGCTCTAGATGACAAAATAGATAAAGACAAAAAGAAAAGATGTGAATCATCTTCGTCTTCTTCCTCTAGTTCGGCTTCATCGTAAAATTCAATGACGTCACTGCGTGTACCAGCCAAACGTTGGAGGATAAGGGACTTCGTGACTGATCCTCATGCCAAGAGGAGAAGAGTAAATGCTTCTTCATCTTTGAGCCAGGACTGTCACATCCTGGTCAGCAACAAAGTGAAGAAGGCAGCGGCTTGTAAAGTTATTACTTAATGCGTCTGAATGGGCGAAAACGTTGACGGCCACTGGAATGGCGACCGCTGCGGAGATGCCAGTGGTGAGGACAAAGCGTTTAGTAGAGACTCCACTGCCGTTGGGGAAATCAACAGTGAGTGGGCAGCATTCAACAAAGAATGGAGAACATATACCAGTTTCTCCTGTTAGACCTTTTAAAATAAGAAGGAAGGATGAGAAAGCTTCCATTAAAAAAGTTCAAATAATAGTTGGTAACCTCTCCTGATACACCGATGGAAGGCGTTGTTCGCCTCGACAATAGATCAAGGTCAATTTCCCCGACGGCCATCGGAGATGGTAGTCCAGTGACCTTGAATAATATTAATGTAGATAGAGAGGAAATAAGTTCGGTTTTGCGAGGACCGTCATCTTGGAGGAATAGACGAAGTTTTCGCTCTAGATCCGCGAGCATAGAAGCAGTTAGACGCTCATGTTCTACTGGCTATTCAAGCTCGATCCAACATCGGCCGTCGGAGATCAGATCCCAGTCCATCAGACTTCCAGGAAATTTCTCCACTTCAGTCTTGCAGAGAAAGTTCTCCAATTCAGAGTGTGCTTCGGATTGACAACGTCTCCCCAAGTTTTTACAAGAGTATTCACAGTTGTGTCGACATGGGCGCATGGTCAGGGGATCAGGCTAATAAGATATCTAGACAACTGGTTGTGATAGCAAAGTCCAGAGAGAAATTACTCAGGGACAGGGATACCCTTCTGCAGTTTTGTCACAGCCTAGGCATTATGATAAATCAGGAGAAGTCAAAGTTGGATCCCAGTCAGAGGCTGGTGTATCTGGGTATGATTATAAACACAGTAAAGGCCAAAGTTTTCCCAGCAGACCAGAGGGTAGAGAAATGCAAACAAGTGGTGAGTGCCTTTCTGGGAAAACAAACACAGCCAGAAAAACAGTGGCAAGTAGTCCTGGGAATTCTAAGTTTCTTTGGAGAAGCTGGTGCCACAGGGAGACTACACCTTTGATCAGTACAATGGAGGATGAAGGAGTTTTGGTCGCCTACAGTAGATCATCCATACAAGCAAATTCCCTTGTTGACAGAGGTGAGGAAAGACCTACTGTGGTGGGTGCAGGACAACAATCTGACAGTGGGAGTTTAACTTCAGCAACCCTCTCCAGATCTCTTGCTGTTCTCGGATGCGTCACTCGAAAGTTGGGGTGCCCACATGGAGGAGCTCATGATTTCAGAGAATTGGAATTGCAAGGACAGAGAACTCCATATAAACATGCTGGAGTTAAAAGCAGTTTTTCTTGCACTACAGGAATTCCGGGAGAGGTTGAAGGGGCAATCAGTGGTATTGATATCGGACAACTGCACAGTAGTAGCTTACATAAACAAGCAAGGAGGCCCAGTATCTCGGCAGTCACACCTGATGACTGTTCAACTTCATCAGTGGGCTGTAGAGAACTTGGTAGACATCAGAGCCAGATATATTCCAGGAAAAAGAAACATGGTTGCTAACAAATTGAGCTGCAAGGACCAGATTCTAGGAATGGAGTGGTCCTTGCATCAGGAAGTGGTGGACAAAATGTTCATCTAACGGGAAAAGCCAATCATGACCTATTCTCAACCAGGTACAACAAAAAGTTGGAAGTATTGTTCAGTAGTCCCGGATGCAGAGGCAGTAGCAGAAGATGCGCTACAATACCCATGGGACAATCTGGACGTGTACGCATTTCCTCCATTTTGGCTAATCCGTCAGGTTCTGAACAAGGTGATGCAGTCTCAGAACCTCATGACTGGTAGGCCCAGATGTGCTGAGAGAGTTATCTCCATGGAACAACCTACTATGTCAACCACACGTGGAGAGGTACCATTAGTCGGTGAAGTCCCTATTACTTCACGGGTGGAGACTCAAGTATCTCCTATGAGCGAGAGGCTTTTCTCAGAAAGCAGCTACACAGATGGCAGGAAATATCAGGTCATCAGCAGCTGTGTACCAAGGAAAATGGTCCACGTACTGTGATTGGTGACATAGAGGGAACTTGTCTCCTCTCAGAACCACTATTCAACAGTTAGCGGACTTTCTGATATATCTCAGAACAGAAAGACGTGTCTGTATCTGCTGTATAGGGATACGGGGCTGCTCTAGCTTTGGTTCTACGGATGGAAGGCGCGGACATTTCTTCTTCACGGGAAATGGCTATGTTAATGAAGAGTTTTGAGCAGTCTTGCAAAACCCCCATACGAGCCATTGCGACAGTCCACAGATAGAAGCTTGACCCTGAATGCAGTCTTCCTATTGGCTGTAGCCTCAACCAAAAGGGTGGGGGACCTGCATGGTTTGTCATATGTGGTGAAGCATTCGAGAGGTTGGAAGTATGGTTTTCGAGTTTGTCTCGGAATTCGTAGCCAAAACTCAAAACCCATCAGTAGTGGATGGCAGATTCGACTCCTTTTCCATACCTTCTCTGGGAGAATTTGTGGACAATGATCCTGAAGAAATGCTGCTATGCCCTGTCAGATACTATACTCTGGCTACAAAAGGTTGAGACTCGAGGGTGATTAGCACTGCTGCCATATTTTCTCAAACCTTTTCAAACTTCAGGAAAAAGGGTGACAATTTGGTAGATTTGGCAAAATTTTTGAGCGGCGCTGCCATTTCCTCGTGTATGGATGATTAAGGAAAGTGACCACGGGTCACACCATGGTCACAGTAATAACAGGATTGTCTCGATTGTCTGTCACCTCCCTCCATTCGTTGGTACAAAAGCAAAACTCTGAGAACAAAACATTATACCACTGGGGCCTTCCTATACATTTTTCGAGTTGCTTGATGCAAAATTTAATTAGGGCTGTATATACACATACTTATATATACATAATATATATAAACCCCAATTAAATTTTGCATGTGTATATGTGTACACATATTTATATATAAAATTTAATATATATACATATATAGAGATAGATAGATAGGTAAGTAAATACGTTAAACGTAAGCATACATTGACGTGGCATATATTACTTTAAAAACGAAGTCACTGTGAATAAAAGCAAATAGCTGGACTGTACGCTCGTATATGTCCATTCTCCGGATTAACCTTAGCCTCAAGGAGGTTAATCCTGAAAATGTACCTTTTTGGATTTGGATTAAATAGCTCCTCTGGCAAGATAGATGTGTCAACACTGCTAATTGTAGGAAAGTCTCAACCTTTCGTAGCTAGAGTATAAGAGAGTACTTAAGAAAAACGCAACATCTCAGGCCGGGATGCCGAAGGCTTTTTGTGAGTACAGGATGGAACAAGAAGGAAGTGTCCAGGAACACAATATCATTTTGGTTCAGAGAAACAATCAGGAATGCATACATGACAGGAGACAGAGGGTCAAATAGCCTGGAGAGAGCTAGAGCGCTTCTTTGGCATTCAAGAAAAATATGTCTGTGGAGAGGAATTTGAAAGCTGGTATTTGGCAACGCCAAACAACTTTCACTTCCTCTTATTTCAAAGATATTGCCCATAGATGCTTGGACACTTTTTCCTTGGGTCCAGTGTTGGCTGCCCAGCAAGTGGTATAGGTCATCCAGTACCCCCTGGTGGGTCAGTTAGTGTCTAGTCTAAGATGAAGGTATGAAAGTAGAATGAATGAGATGACTGGTCTTCCTTCTTTACTACTTTTCTAACTACTCCTTTACCTACGGGCAGCAAGAGGGAGAGCAGAGTTCCATCATGAGCTGGAACAGACTAGATGCAGGGGAGGGAGACAGCCTTACTGCAAAGATAATCAACCATACTGCAAAGATAATTTAGAGCATAGGATACTTTTCAGTAGCAACACACTCCTCTCAATAATAAGAAGAGAGGGGGTGATAATAGATCCAGGTACAGGGACAGGAGTGGTTTATGAGAACGGATGGCTCTCCACCTTCCATAATGCATAAGCCATGGCATTGCATGAAACACCCAGAGAGGGAAACCAATAGATTCTCATATATCTTTGGTTCAAAGGTTATAGTCCATTATCTTAGAATACATCATCGGAAATGGATAAAGGTGGCAAACTCCCAGTCATTTGTAAAGACTTACCCCCACCAATAAGTAAGTCTATCCTAATGTTAAGACCAAAGGTTTGTTTCGTATATGAACAAATGACAAATTGTTCATATACGAAACAAACCTTCGGTCTTAACATTAGGATAAATACTCAGCACAAGCTGGAAACCTGTAAAGTTTAAAATAATTGTGTACGCAAGGGACTATTGGCATCTGTGCTTGGTCACGAGACCTTTGGAGCCACCCACATACCCCTCATTAACTCATGACCCTGTCCGTTATTTTCTTACCGCCTTTAAGTGAGGACGTGCTTTGCTCCGTCCTTTTAAAGCCGGTTTACTCTGACCCCTGTTTTCAATTTGTAGTTTGGAATTCCCGGGTATGTGAACATGAAGCGTTCTCATGCTGCAAGACTTCCTGGATATCACAAGAAGCAGGTAAATGCCCTAATATTTTCTTCAACATTTTCGATGTCGAGGCACTAATCGTGTAGTAAGTCGTAGGTGAAGAAACTCTTAAGGTACGGTTAATTTGTTACCTGTGCTTTGGAATATCGCATATTCATATGGATTGCCTGTAATCCAAAGCTTTGATGTATCTGGATGTGCTTTGGGAAGTAATTATGACTAATTGTGCTCCTTTCCCTGTGGGGAGAGGTGTGCATCGCCATCTTGTTTTCATTCCAGATACGTGGGTAGAAAGGATGCAGGTGTGCGGTCGGTGTTAGGGTTATCAGGAGAACCAACCCGAGAAGGACAGTTGGTTTGGTGTATAATGTCGGGCTGCCATCCAGGGTCCCTCGTGATGGATGTCTCCTTTATCCTGATATGCACTGAGTGGTGGTCGGATGCGTCGCCATCTGTAAAGAAGCAGATAGTGCAACAAGGCCGCCTTTAATGTCAGGTTGCTATGCCTACGAGAATAACATTAACATCCTTGCACTTCTGGTGGGGTGCTGGCTTTGCATTCGAGTTGTTCAGTGACGTCATAAACATGGCGACCGCCATGACGTCACTTCACAGCTGCAGCCTACATGAAGACATGCTTCCATTTTCATTTCAAGGTACAAGAGTACTTTACAACTATGCTTTCGGATTGGAGGTTTTTAATGCACATTGTTTTTGAGAGAAATTACAAACGTTAGGAGATATTAGTCACATAATGGAAAAGAGACAAGTTTTTCCTCTGTATCCTTCCGCTTAGGCGTCAACAAGGTTAGGTGACGGGCTTTAATGCCAGTGCGTTCTCCTGCCAATCCTGGAAGAATAGGGACATTGTAGCTGATCCTAGAGCCAAGAGGAGAAGTTTCCTCTCCATCTTCAAGCCAGGATTGTTACATCCCTATTATATGAAAGCACAAGAAGTAGTTGTAATTGTCGAATAAGTGAATGTTGGAAAGTTAGTCTAGTGTGGCTGCTGTGAAGAATTGGAAAAGGCTAGAGTCAGGGACTTCGTGACTGATCCTCGTGCCAGGAGGAGAAGAATAATTTCTTCATCTTTGAGCCAGGACTGTCACATCCTTGTAAAGTAGAAATGCCACAGAAGGGTGGGTCTCTTGATCTTGGCCTCACGCTTCCATCAAGTGTGTTGACGTCATAACCAAAACCGCTTGCAAATGGCCATAGTCATGACGTCACAGCCTACTGATTCTCGATATACTTCGCTGGCCTCCGGAACCTAATACGCTTTCTGACTCATTGGTACACACAGTAATGTAGAATAAACAGGATCTAGAGGTGAAAATGGCTAAGTAAGACAAAAAGAAAAGGCGTGATTCTTTGTCTTCTTCTTCTAGATGGTGTCATGGCTAAGTTCGATGGCATCACCGAGTGTACCAGTCAAGCGTTGGAGGATACGGGATTTCGTGACTGATCCTCGGGATAAGAGGAGAAGAGTAAATTCTTCTTCATCTTCGAACCAGGATTGTCACAGCCCAATCAGCAAGAAAATCAAGAAGTCAGTGGCTGGTAAGCTCAAAGCAATCGGATGAAGCCGTTTACAAGAGTCTGAAAGAGCGAAAGAGTCAACGGTCGCTGGGCTAGCGGCTGACGCAGAGTTGCCAGTGGTGACTACAAAGAGTCTAAGAGAGACTACAATGCCGTTGCTGAACTTGATAAGTACGCCGACGTTTTTACAAACATTTTCCATGGACTCTAGGTGTCAGAATAATGCAATATGATAAAATTGCTCTCATATTTGTATATAGGATTACAAACCGATATCTTCCCAAATCCTACTGTTTATATATATTCAAGGTCGAGCCATCAGCGCCCTTCAAAGATCAAAGACGCCGAGGCCGTATGGTTGGACGACCATGACGCATGCAAATAGATACCTTCTCAAATCCTACTGACTATTTGAGATCAAGCCATCAGTGGCCATTAAAGATCAAAGATGTCGTGGCCGTATGGTCAGTCGGCCATGACGTATGCAAATAGATACGTTCTCAGATCCTACTGACTATTCGGGATCGAGCCATCAGTGGCCATTAAAGAGCAAAGATGCCACGGCCGTATGGTCTGACGGCCATGACGCACCCAGACGTTTGTCAGAGGATAGAAGTGAGTTAACATCTGTGGCTGAACACAGTGCGTTAGATCCGGAGGGAAGGGAAAACCAAGAGTTTCTGGCTTTGTATGAGGAGGTGATTGATTTGATTAGTCAATTCAATAACCTTTCGGGGAGCACCGAGACACCTGCCAGCATGCTTCCCTCGGGCATTGGCATGGTGTTTGGTTTGAAAAAGGATATGAAAGTGTATGAATTACCTTGTTTTAGTCATGTAGAGTCCGTTTTACAAGTAAAATGCACGGATTGATGGAAGGATATGGATACCTCTTAGTGATCGTATACAGACTGAATGGTGGGAATTAGTATACTTTTGGGTTGACTCCAGAAAACTTCAAACCTTTACAGGTAAGAAGAATTCCAATGTTTTATGTACTTGTTGGTATAAGCGGGTTTGTTCCTATAAGAATATTGACCAAACTCTTTGACTCTTAGACAAGTAGTTACAGTTAATCGAAAGCTTGGTTCCTTCGAAAGTACTGGAGAACCATTCTTCTTAATGAAGTTGAATGGAAACTTAAGTCGAAAGAAAGAGGTGAATGTTTCTTTCATTACTTTATAGCCAGGATAATTGGGTCATACCTTTTAGCCTAACAAGTGGTTATCTTCGTAGCCTATTCCAGCCAGTCCGAGTCTACTGCTATAGGGGTACCTCGACATACGAAAGGCTCAACTTACGAAAAACTTGAGATACGAAAGCAAATACGAAAACTTTTACGGCTCTACATACAAAAATTGCTCAATTTATGAAAGGTTGTAGCTGTAAAGTCCCGAGATTCGTGCGGACCACCGAAAACAATTTTAAAACTAGCGCCCCGCCAACTGAGTAAACTCGCCACTATCCTCCCGCTCTCCCATTGGTTCCTGATGCTAGTCACCCCATAAGATCCTGCTCTCCTATTGGTCAGCATCTACCCCTTGTGCTTTTATGTATTCTATTGCTAAAAGGATGCTGTAAATTGAAAAACTTATTCATGCAATACATTTAATAAAAAAAAACATTAGGTAAAGATAGAATAAAGAATAGAAATTAATGGTTATTAAAGAATAAAAATGAATGGTTATTATACTGTTTGGTAGTTTCATTAGTTGAAGAGAGATACTAATGAAAATTTATGGCTTACTGTGTCCTAGGAAAAGTGATTGCTTGGCGTTCGTTCAGTACTCGTAAGAGCTGAATATAAACAAACGATTGGAAGGTTTTTTTTTGTTTGTTTTTGTATTATAGTTATTGATTAATTAATAATTATTTTAAATGAGTACATCCTGATTATTTATACATTTTATTGGCATATTCTAAGCTTTTAGCTTCTTAGGTTTAGATGTCAGAATCATAGACTAGGCTACAGTAGCAACCACTAACATAGGCTAGGCTTATTGCTAAGAGACATATGCTAAAGTCCTAATATATGCAGTAAAAATGGTGTTGAACATTACATGCAGTTGAATATTACTCAAGTATGTACAGTATTTTGCCTTTTTGGAGTCACATTTCTTCCGTCGGATCCGCGTCGTAACCCTAGAACATGTGTTGTAGGCCTGGAAATATAATTTACTGGGGTGTTTTTGTAGGGCTTGGAACGGATTAGGCATTTTACATGTAAAATGCGGTTCAAGATACGAAAAACTCATGATACGAGCGCCTCGGAATGGATTAATTTTTTATCTCGAGGTACCACTGTACTATCTTATAGTTAACCCTCTTACGCCAACTGGACGTATTTTACGTCTACATTTTTTGTCTCCCGTGTGCCGACTGGACGTATTTTACGTCTACTTACAAAAGTTTTTTTAGAATTCGCGGAAAAATACTTATAGGCCTACCAGCCTAAAACTTTTGAATCACGCGCCTTGGGGGATGCTGGGAGTTTACGGATCAAGGTGTTGTTTTGTTTACAATCGTTACACAGGCGCGCAAGCGCAAATTTCTTTCTTGCCGCACTAAAAAGTATCTGTGACACATCTCGGAAATTATTTAGTCACTTTGACATAATTTTTGTACCATTGTAAATTAGCCGTTACATGAAGTATTATATATGAAAATGTGTGCATTTGTATGTAGAATACAACAATAAAATACTCATGATTGTAGCTTTTATCAGTTTTGAGATATTTTCATATAAATAACGATAATTGCCAAAATTTCAACCTTCGGTCAACTTTGACTCTACCGAAATGGTCGAAAAATGCAATTGTAAGCTAAAACATTTATATTCTAGTAATATTCAATCATTTACCTTAATTTTTCAACTAATTGCAAGTCTAGCACAATATTTCGATTTATGGTGAATTTATGAAAAAACTTTTTCCTTACGTCTGCGCGGTAACTCTTCCGAAAAAAATCATACGTACATGCGATTGTGGTAATGTTTGCACCATTTTAAAATTAGCCGTTATATAAAGTTTTATATATGGAAATGTGCGCAATTTCATGCACAATACAACTAAAAACAACCCATGGTTGTAGCTTTTTTCAGTTTTGAGATATTTTCATATAAATAAAGATAATTGCCAAAATTTCAACCTTCGTTCAACTTTGACTCTACCGAAATGGTCGAAAAACGCAATTGTAAGCTAAAACGCTTATATTCTAGTAATATTCAAGCATTTACCTTAATTTTGCAACAAATTGGAAGTCTCTAGCACAGTATTTTGATTTATGGTGAATTTATGAAAAAATAACATTTTCTTTACGTCCGTGCTGTAACTTCCGAAAAAATCATATGTGCGATTGTGGTAATGTTTGCACCATTTTAAATTAGCCGTTACATAAAGTTTTATATATGAAAATGTGCGCAATTTCATGTAGAATACAACAACAAATAATTGAAGGTTGTAGCTTTTCTCATTTTTGAAATATTTGCATATAAATCACGATAAATAGAAAAAAAACCACGTTCGGTCAACTTTGACTCTAACGAAATGGTTGAAAAAAGCAATTGTAAGCTAAAACTCTTACAGTCTAGTAATATTCAGTCATTTATCTTCATCTTGAAACAAATTCAAAGTCTCTAGCAAAATATTTCGATTTATGGTGAATTTAAAAAAAAATCTTTCCTACCCTCCGCGCGCGGATTCTCCGCCACAAATCTCCGAAATACTTACGTCCCATTCTCGGAATATTTGCTCCGTTTCATATTAGGCATTTCATAGAGTTTTATATATGAAAATGTGCGCAATTTCATTTAGAATAAAACTAAAAATATTTGAAGGTTGTAGCTTTTCTTATTTCCAAAATAATTGCATATAAAAAATATATATAAAAAAAAATTCGATATTCGGTCAACTTTAACTCGTCAGATATGGTCGAAAACTGCAATTGTAAGCTAATACTCTTACAGTATAGTAATATTCAATCATTTGTCTTCATTTTGAAAGAAATTGGAAGTCTCTAGGACAATATTTAGATTTATGGTGAATTTTTGAAAAAAATATTTGTTTACGCCCGCGCGTTACAAATTCATGTATTATTTTGTGATAATATTTTCTCTCTTGCTTTTATCGTTTTACAATGTGTTGTATACCAAAATGATTTTAGTGTACATTACAACAACAAAAAAGTATCTTGTTACCTTTAACCGTTTTGCACACAGCGCGATTTGAATACAATTATATATGAAATTTTGTTTTTGCGCTATCATATATCGCATTATTTATATATGATAATGATAATTTTTTTCATTTCTGATGGTTGCATACTAAACTTCAGGCAATGACAAAAAAAGGAGCCAAAAATGAACTCTTAATCTTGAAAACTAAGCGCGCTGTGATTTTTTGAAAAAAATATTTTTTTCGCTTCCGCGCTCACTCCGAAACCCCTCCAGCACACGGGAGACAATTTTTTATTTACCACTCCGGCGTAAGAGGGTTAATCTGAGTAGTAGATCTTGGCTTAGACTGTCCGAACTAACTGGTTCGGGTATGCATGTTCTGACTTGGACCAGCTAATAGTTGCGGTTTAGTTTTCAAACCTGCAGTTACTATCTTAGCTTAGTCTGAGTGGTACAATTCTTAGCTTAGCCGGGTCTGCTTAGCCTAATTCATAGGTTAGGTGGGTCCGACATATGTGTCGTACATGTCAACTTAGCCTAACAGTGGGTTGATGACTTAACATGGTCTGGCTGCTTGAATATGCCCTTACTATCTTAGGTTGGGCGAATTAGTGAGGCTATAAGTATAGCTAAGCATAGACTAGTGCCTAGGCTACCCATTCAAAACACTTTTCCCACTTCAGCCTAGGAGGTTGTGGTTGTAGCCTAGCATGGATAGCCCAAACGTTCTTGAACGGCTTTACCCTGTCCTAAGTCATTTAGTTTCTAGATTAGGCTAGTCTATACTAGCCTAGCCTAGCCTAGTTTAGAGTACATCTCTGATGGACTTAACCTACCCTAAGTGATGGAGAAGTTGGCCTTGCCTAATTGGTCGTGTTAACATAGCCTAACCTAACCAAACCAGGGTCCTAGCCTAATTGGAAGGGTTAACGTAGCCTAACCTAGCCAAGCCAGGGTCAATGTGTTGCTTTGATTGTTTTACAATTTGTTATGTACCAAAATCATCGCAGTTTAGTGTACAATACAACAAAAAAATTATTAACTCATTAGCTTTAACCGTTTTGCCAACTTAAAATAAGTTAGTCAATTCTTAATTGACTATACTTACATGGACTAGTAAAATAAGTTAGTCAATTCTTAATTGACTATACTTACATAGACTAGTCCAAGTGGTTGTTGACTAGGTTAACCTGGAATCTGCAAATGGGTCTCTTCCATACTGGTCTAGTTTCTATATCAAACTCATGAACCTAACATAGAGGGTTCGAGCTTCAGTTGGCTAGAGCAAGGCATTAGAACCTCATCATATCTGGAAGGGGAAAGTGGGGAGTTTCCCATTCTACGAGAATGAGGTAGGATGAAGTGATGTTGGGTACAATTCTGGGCTAGGTTACTCGAGAATAGCACCATGATGGTTTCTGGCAATATAGGATTTCCCTTTGGAGGGTAGTTTATTGAACATATGCCTGTATATTGTAATAGGTCACCGCATAAGGTGTTTCGTAGTTGGGAACTAACATTACTTGTGGAAAAATGAGCCATATCCTGTTAACAAATTATTTTCTATCACCAGAAATAAGTTTCTCTGATTCCATGTTGGCCGAGATGGGAGTAGGACCTCGGACCACCGGTTTGGCAGAGGAGTGCACAAACCACTCGTCCAGAGAGGAACTCGTATAATGGAAAACCGTGTAATAGCTGTCTCGGGTTTTACCCTTCGAGGAACCTGAGTATTCCATTTGCGATACTGGGAACAACCTGGAGGTTACGCAAACTCTAGGTTCTACCTGTTCCGCAATGTCCCGAACGGAAGGATGGGTTCCAGTAATTAAGGAGGACCCTGGATGAGTGACTGATAAAGTTTATTGTAGCACAATCATCGCTACCAGGTTCGTGTGGGTAAGAGGCACCACCGATAGGTAGAATTAATACCTCAAGGTCTGGAGGTTGACCAGTATCCCCTTTCGAACTATTAGTTCTAGGTTTTTGGGTGTAGTGTCACCTCGGATGTAACATGACTCCAAAGGTTGTTAGCTCACATATACAGAATGACACTTTGGCCGTGACTGCCTGTATAGAGGAGGTTTCTGTCCATTAAAGGCATTCGGTCAGTAGACAATGATCTGGTGGAGAGGTTGTCAGAACAGAGGGTATTATCTCTGCAATTACATGGTTACATGTATGGTGATATACATTGGACTGGTGATTGGGCATGTGAATATCGCTTCACACTGAATAATCTTCAGATTAATAAGGAGCAGTGAACTGGATGGGGCACATAAGAACTCCAATCTGATAAGTGAAAACATGCTCTGTATCAAAGTAGACTTGACAGACTACCACCAGGCACATACATCAGTCACGTTACAGGAAACTGACCTTGGTAGAGTGGGAGTACTCAATAACCAGGGTTTTGACGAAGACTCAAATGTAGTTAGGAACATCAGTTCCAATTTGCTCCGGAATCTGGGATAATGAGTCAATGCAGCACAGGTGATGATGACAGATACATTTCTTAGTCATGCACAGTACGGTGTGAGTATGTGTGAGAGACCTTCAACAGGACCGGCTTTTGACTTGTCAAAGTTCTCTGTGATTATAGAAAGAACTACGTCACCTAGAACATTAAGGTGGTAGACGTAAAGGAACAGGCCAAACAGAGGCGATCGGTGAAGCCTACTCCTTGTTTGTCAAGTTGTACCGATGAGGTTATACAGAAGAGTAGGTCATCAGAGGAATATGGGCCATCTGGCATATTAGAACATATCTGTTAAAATGATCGTGACTGTTGGTCTGTGACTGTATCGAAGCTCAAAATTGAGCAATGTTAAGGTGTATCTGTTCATTGAAATTTGAGAGTTGGTTCTTTGTTATGAAAACCCACTTTCAATTTCCTGTATATTTATAAGGTTGCCCAGAGGCCCTTAGACACAATTTCCTTGGGTCCTTTGGTGGCTGCTCAACAAATGGTGTAACTCATCCAGTACCCCTGGCGGGTCAGTTGGTATCTTGTCTTAAGATGATGGTATGAATATGAAATGGAGGAGTTAACTGGCCTCCTTCCTCTTTTCAAATTTCTGTCTTCTTTACTTAGGGCAGTAAGAAGGGAGTACTATCATAAGCTGGAACGGGTAAGGTACAGGTGAGTGAAGTGGCCATACTGTTAGGGTTAGTATCTGTAAGATTCCTATCAGTAGCAGGACATTCCTCACTTTAGCAAGGGGGAGAGGAATGATAACAAACCTACATGAGTGGATGGATTGGTTTGTTAGATGAACAGATCTTCTTATCTTCCTCAGACGCAATGAACTATGACATTGTGTAAAACCCAGAAGTCTGACTCTTATGATATTCATATATGTCTTAGATTCTGAAATACTGGTCAGTTGTTATGTAGAATTCTAGTATTCAGAAAACTGATCAAAGGTGGCAAACTCCCAGTTGATTAATAGTACTTACCTCTCACCAAGAGTAAGTCTATCCTAATGTTAAGACCGAAGGTTTGTTTCGTATATGAACAAATGACAAATTTTTAACCAATTTGTATTTTTCATAACTTACAAACCTGAGGTCTTAACATACAAAGGCCCACCTCTGACCACCCCTCTATCAACTAACCTGGGTTGGAAGAATAACTAACGGGGTCACGAGTTAATGAGAGGTATGTGGGTGGCTCCACATGTCTTGTGACCAAGCACAGATGCCAATAGTCCCTTGCGTACACAATTATTTTAAACTTTACTGGTTTCCAGCTTGCTTTGAGTATTTATCCTAATGTTAAGACCTCAGGTTTGTAAGTTATGAAAAATACAAATTAGTTGAAAATTTGTCATTTTTTAACCAATTTGTATTTTTCAAAACTAACAAACTAGAGGTCTTAACAGATAAGGCCCACCTCGAACCACCCCTCTAACAGTCTAAACTGGGTTGGAAGAGTAACTGATAGGTCACAGGAAGCCTAGGGCATTCTGGGAACCACAATACCCCGTGACCTGCTACAGATGCCAATAGTAGTCCCTGGATCTCATAAGTTTTTTTTTTATTAATTCTACCGGTTTCCAGCTTGGCGCTAGTATTATCCTAATGTTAAGACCTCAGGTTTGTTAGTTATGAAAAATACAAATGGGTTAAAAATTTGTAATTTTAGAGAATAAAGTTCCAAAACAAGCATACTGGACAAGGAAAAATGTGATGAAATACGTACAATATATGGAATTATCAGTTGACTAAAATGATAATTTAAGAACTATCATAAAAATACTTAATAAAAGAGAATAAGTATAATTGAAAAAAAGTAAACAGGCGTATGGCTCAAAACTTTTTTCATATGATTAGGCCAGCCATTGACTGCAGATGGACTGATGTTTTGATAACTCGCTTGACTGTTAGTTGGGGTTAGCATGATAAACTTGTAACTTAATTTGGTTTTCCTTATTTCTTTTTGATATTGGTGGTCAGTTTGCTACTCTTCGTGACTTATCAGATATTTACCATTTGCATAGTTTATAGAAAGTTTTCCTTTGTATAATTTGACTCATTAAAGACATTGTTGACAGTGTACCTTTTATAGTACACTATAGGCAGTACTAGAGGTTTTAGTATGTGATGAATCGTTTACTGTCCAGTCCAAACCAGTCCTTTGCCCACAGAAACAGTTTATTTTTGTCATACTCTTCATCATCCATTCCTTGGAGAGTACTAGCACTTGAAATTATGTTTATGAGACTACTAAGTCACGTTTTTCAATTGTAAGCCTCATATAGAGGATTTGTTCTTGAGAGAAAGTTGGAAATTGGACAACAGTCAGGTTAATAGAGGCTTTGAATGTCAAGTATTGAGAGATGAAAAAGAATCTGGTGAAAAGTAAGTGGAATAAAGCATTATACTTGGGGTAGATGGATGCTTCAGAAAATCTGCACTTTAATTTGTGCCTTTTATGTTGAGGAAATAACCAGTATGAAATTTTTATAATTAAACTCGAGAATACCTGTATATACAAACACATTGTTTGTAATTAGTATTTCTCTGAGAGTGAGAAACTCACACTGCAAGGGAGTACGTCTCATTACTCTGTGCCACACCTCATCTGGAAAAGGGAGGGAAGGGAGAAGCGCACTGAAGATCATGAATGGCATGTATGAAAACAGGATTTAATGTAGTCATTGTTTGTTATACCATCCATTTAATATAATTGGCCTGAATTCCACTTGAGGAGGTAGGACAAAGCTGATAAGAGTCTGAAGCATTAACTGTATGACTTTATCCCCTCCGACTCTTAAGGTTGGGTAACTAGGTCATTATTATATGATATAAGGCTAATAGGTATAATGGGCTGTAACAAATAACCTATTTGAAGATATGATGAAAAGAAAACTTTTCAGGAATTTAACCAAATATAATAGGAGAGAGAGAGAGAGAGAGATTGATTGTTTTTATTCAGCCGATGGATACCAGTTTTAATGATAATATTCTTTTAACTGCAGGTGTTCCATGAAGCTCGTCGCAGTTTTCCAAGTATTGTTTATGTACCTCACATAGATCAATGGTGGGGAACTACCTCAGATACCTTACGTGCAACATTTGCATCACTGCTAGATGACTTGGATCCTACATCTCCACTTTTACTCTTAGCTACCTCAGATGTGCCCTATGATGAATTGGATGGTGATGTAAGTTTATTAAACTTTTCCTCTAGTTTTACGTGCAAATTTTATTATAACAACCTCTATTTTCTTTGTGTTGTAATATTTTTTCTATTATAATTGTTCAATTCCATGCTAAGCGACCCTGCAGCACTGATTTGAAGAGATGAAAAAGAAATGATTCTGCTTTGCATTCCCAGCCTGCTGGCCCTCTTCATTCTTATTCTGATTACATTTTGTATGATGTATTCCAGGTTTACACACATTTCTTTCCCAGACTTTGTTTTAATAAGTATATTATATATATATATATATAATATATATATATATATATATATATTTATATATATAAATGTGTTTTGTTCTAAAAAATTTTTGTCATGAAATGTACCCTTTAGAGTTAAGTTTATCAAGTCATTAGATGAACAGCTAAGGAGGAAATATTGTGTGTAGAAAATGTTACAATCATATTTTTCCTTAATTTTAGGTTCAGATGTTGTTTAGTGTTTATCATGAAGAAGTTTTGGCAATGTCAAATCCTACTGAAGATGAGAGACGTCAATTCTTTAAGCCATTGTTTTATGTAAATACTCTTCAGAAACCAAAGGTATTTATTTTGACATTCATTTGTATATTTCTATTGTAAGTTATGATATAGTGTTTAAACTAAGATAAAGTGTGTAAAATTACTTAAAATAGTTAGCTTATAAGTAGTCTCAGTATTCACATTATTTTTCTGACATTGGATGAAGTTTTGTGATATGAAAAATTTAATAATGCAAAACTGTTCACTAGGAATTTTGGAGCTTACAAATACACATATCCTTTGAATAATATCAGCTGTAACAGAAACATTCAGGAAGCGTATCTCTAGAATGTAGAAAGAAACAAATATTTGTGTTGACAACTGTTCAGCAGAGTATGGAGAATATAAAAATTCCTCTCCAATGGCTTTTGTTGATTCCAAGAAGGCATTTTACAGAGTCCACTGACCAGTCTCAATGTATGCTCATTAGATTTGTTAAGCATATTGAAATTATCTGTGAATGAGACAAATGTCAAGTTGATGTTGACAGAGTCTTGTCAAAGTTTAGTTAGTAGTAGAGTGCTATAAGGAAATGTCATATCAGCTTTGCTGTTTGCCCTTAAGGGTTTTATGACAAAAAAAAAAAAGGTTGAAGATACAAGTGAAAGTTTAGAATAACACAATGGAAGCTTGGCCTCCTTGGAATATGAAGATGATGTAATTTTAATCTGTAATATGGCACATGCTTCACTCAGCTCGCTTAATAGAATACATCACATTTTAGAGGAATGGGACTAAAGGCATTGCTAAGAAAAGCAAGTAAAAGGGATAGTGTATGCACGAAGGGGTATGATATCACTTTATGGTGAAAAGATTAATAAGGTTGAAATCTTCAAAATATTTAGGAAGTGTTATCCAGTACAAATAGAGGCTTTGAGTCAGAGACTAAAATGGCAACTCAAACAATGGGCAGTCTGAATAAGATTTTCAAATTGACCAAATTTATGTACAAAATTAAGGACATGATGCAGTAATTCTTCTGGAGCCTTCTTCAAAGGTTCACTCTCATATCCAGACAGACTACTTTTGCTAGCTTTATACTCCTTTTTAATTTAATCCTGCTTTCCTGTTTATATTTATTTGTGGTGAAGATAACTTAATACATATTTTAGTTTCTGACTGATAGTCATAAATAAAATTGTTGGCATAAAACTATTCCATCGTCTTTGTTATATGGTTTTTAATTTTGTATTTATGCAGTAGTGTGATAAAATATATTGCAGATATAATGATAATCATCTTTAGACTTCTGTCTGCTGAATATTATTTGCAAAATTTAAGATGGTGTTGCAGGTTCGAACTATCAGGAAGCCGTTGGAGGCATTGCCTCTTGCACCACCACCTCCACAGCATCATTTCAATTCCAAAGAGATGAAGAGGCTTGAAGAACTCGAAGAAGCTACACTCAGGGAATTACGTATTTTTCTTCGAGAGATATGTGCAAAGCTGGCTAAGAATAGGACGTAAGTTGTATATTTTGTACATATATAGTTAGTTTGTAGGCTTTGTGATATGAGTACAGTATCTGAGTATGTTTTTGAAGTAATTTCTAGCTTGTAAAAGAGGTTTGATAGCATATATTTTGGGAAGTTAGAAATATTTTTACTCAATAGCCTCAGGACTTTTAAGAAATTTCTTATTATTGCCATTTTGTTATATTGGGTGCTTTTATAACCAAAGATGGCAAAATGTACAGGTAATACATAACGTAGAAGCCAGGAAGGAAAGTGAAACAATGGAGTGCTGCAAGATCTTTTGACTCAACATCCTTTACTTAACAGATTGACATAAATTTGAAACTAAGTGGACAAGGATGGGCCGTGTAAGTGACAGATAGGGATTATAAATGAAATAAGTATCTAGAATCCAACACTGCTATCAGTTTTCTTAAACCTATCAAGTAAACAAATAAGTGAAAATTTGAGTACCCTTGTATATGGTTTATCATTCTTTATAGCAAATCGACCTTTTGCTCTAATGATTGCATCATCCCTAAGTAAATTTTAATAAAAATATTGTGATCTTCCTCAAAATCATGTTGAAATATATAAAGGTATCGTTTACAGAGCTGCCAATGTTAGTCATGAAAGGAACTTCCTGCTCGCTATAAGAAAAGTTTGACCGATGTTGAAAAAGACAAAACTATCCACATCACAAAAGCTGAGAAGTCAAATAGCATAGTAATTTTAGATAAAGCTGACTGCATATCACATATGCAAGCCCTACTCGATGATGATGTGACTTACAAAAAACTACCAAAAAATCGTTTGATCAAGTTATAAAAAACTTATAGCACAGTGAAAAAATCCTTAAGATAAAACTGAACTACTGGACCATTCGTCAGTCAAATTTCCTTTGCTACCTTACTTGTACAGATTAGTCAAAACTCACGAAGAAAATAATCCTATGCGGCCTATTATCAGTACTGTTGGCTCAATTTCATATAAACTTTCTAAATATATCACTAAGCTCTTGTCCCCATTACTTGGAACATCTGAGATTCTTATATATATAATTCTCTAGATTTAGTTGATAAACAAAATTACTTTTAGCCCCACTGATAGATTTGTTAGTTTTGAAGTATGTTCTCTTTTTACTAAAGTTCCTATAGATTCTATTTTAGAGTATCTTAGTAATGAACTGACCCAGCATGAATTACCACTACCTGTAAGTCACATTATTTCACTCACTAGACTGTGCATTTGTGATTTGTAACTTTATATTCAGTGATGAATTTTATCAACAAATTTTTGGTATGGCAATGGGCAACCCTTTATCACCACTCTCAAACTTGTACGTGGAATTCTTTGAAAAACGCTACTGTTCATACGCGAAAAAACCCTCGGTCTTAACAATAGGATAATTTATAGCGCTCAGCTGGATCCGGTTAAAAAGCATATGAAAGCAAGGAATCTTGTGATATCTGACAACGCATGCATAGAGCGGGTGAAGGGTGGTCAAACGCCGATCATCTACGCCAGTCTTTTCTTAACCGCCTGGGTGAGAGTTGTGTTTTCCTCTCTTGGCCTTTTCCTGGTTCATTGCCTGTTTTGTTTCTCTTAATGTGTGTGTGTGTGTTTTTATCTGGTATTATGGCTTCTTCTTCCTTGTACAGAATGCCGGGCATGGCCTAAGGAGCAGTGGCGGAAGTTTTATGGTAAGAGGGATCATCGTTGAGTCTCCACTCTTCCTACTTGGGAGGGCTTTGCTCCTTTTCCCGATGTTTCGTCTTCCACAGTAGTCAACCCCCATAGTAGCGTTGTCCCTGCATCTCCTTTCTTTTCTTCCATTGATTCGTCGATTTAAGTATCGGGAGGTCGCCAAGGTATTTTTTGTAGTATAGCCCCCTCTTCCTCGGGAGCTTTTTCGCTTCCTGAGAAGGGTGAGGTTTTTTCATCATTCTCTTCTCTTCCAGAGTTGGAGGCGTCCAAAATGGCGGTGATTTGGAAGACACTTGGGCTAGAGGGTACCCAGTCCTTTGGGGTGTTGCTAGCGCATTTTGTGGAGGCTCGCACCCCCCCCTCTCCCGGTCTAGCCAGGCCATCCCCCCCTCCCCCCGGTCTCGTTTCCGCGGGTAGGGGCAGTCGGCCATCTTGTATTGCTCCACCAGTGTCTGCCGCCGCTTTGTATCAGAGTGACGGTGCGGCGTCAGCCCCGTTGATGACGTCACAGGGTCCGTCTTTGTATATTCCTCCGCCATTGGCGTCTCTTTCAGCCCTGATGTCACTCTCATCGATGACGTACCTTCCAGTCGCCACTTCCGATCCGCCTCGCTTAGCCGCGACGTCATCACTGCCGCCCAGTTCGCATTAACTCCCTTTCTTGTCTTCGGAGCCTTCTCTGGCACATCAGTCCGAGGTCATATGCCAGGCAGTGCTTCAGAGGGTGGACTCTGTATTAGATGTGAAGTTGGCTGCCTTATCGGTTGGGAGGAGTGGTAGGAAACGCGTTGCTTTGTCCCCGCCTTCCAAGAAGAGAGCATAAGAAGCTAGTGCTCGTCTTCCTCTCCCTCTTCCCCCTTTACACCTCGTCGGCGTATTAAGCATTGGAAGGCTAAGGACTGCCCATCCTTCGCCGTCGAGGGAGGAACAATGCGGAGGTGTTCCCGAGAGTGCTGTGGTTTCGGGCAGTTTTAGTGGTTTGTGTTCTGCAGGGGTTGCTTCGTCGATGAATCTTGAACGTGCAAAAAAACCCCGCCCCCGCCCTTGCACGTCGCGAGCGTGTTGCAACCTCCCCTCCCCATGCACATGATATTAGTGCTCCTTCTTCTCCAAGCCCTATTCATCACCGTAAAGATCTGAAGGCTGTCAAGAGGTCGAAGGTAGTTAGCACGGAGTTGGTGCAGCCAATGTGTTTGCCTGCCTCTCTAACTGGTGCTTCCAAGGCGTCGACTATAAGGGATTCTGCGTCAATCTCGAGTGCTTGAGGTCCCCCCTCCCCCCCATCTCACGTACGTACGGCCGCCACCCCCGTGACCATTTATAGACGTCTGGAGTCACTGTTGAGGTAAGTGATCTGCCTAGTGTTACAGTGGGTCCGTCTCTTAGGCTGACGCTTGGACCCAACCTAGATAGGTTAGTAGGGGTTTCGGACTGTTTGGCTGTTGACCCTCCTGTGAATTTTGGTGAAGAAGGTGCATTAGAAGAGCCTACACATCCTTCTCGTCGTTGGTCGCCGGTGCCAGAGCAGGAGGAGGGGGACACGCAGGAGTTTCTGTCTTCCTTTTCGGAAGTTTTTGATTTCATTCGTGGGGTCGACAATTTAGAAAGTAGGACTCAGGCTCGGTCGTCTTACACTCCTTGCTTGGAAGCCTTGGTGGGAGCTACTCAGGACCCCAAATCATCTCATTAGCTGCCGTTGTCGGGGAACGTTCAGTCACTTGCAGAAGGTTAACGTCTCTGTTTCTGACCGGGATGGTTCACTTCGCTCTAGAGGCTCTAACAAACTGCTACCCCCACCTCTCACAAGACAGGAAGTACTATGCTACGAGCTCTGCGTTTTTGTTGTCACGCCACCTTAACCCAGACATCATTCGCCTAAAGCTGGGTTTGATTTTGGAACAGGTGAGGTCAGTGGCCCCATCCTTGTCTCCGCAAGATGCCTTAGCTTTGGAATCTATGGCGGCCTCCATGTTGCATACTGTTTCTTGGCTGGACCTCTGGTCTGTGGTGATTGCCAAGATAGCTTCTGACAGGTCCCCTGAAGGGTTGGTGAGTGCCGCCTCCCTTGCCAGTCTATTGCACTCCTGGGGCAAGGCGTTTTCTTATTTGGCTAACCTCAGTGCCAATTTATGGGCTAATCTTCTGGTTAGGACGAACGCGGCTTTGTCTAGGATGGAGAGGTCGCTCGACACTGAGTCTTTGCTGGATTTGAGGAACAGTGATCTGTTGGAGTCACAGTTCTTGTTTCCACGGACAGAACTCGAAAATGTGATAGGCCGACGCCCGGCTGACACCAAGGACCGACTGGTGCACCAAGCCGTGTCTTAAATCAGAGTCCCGCCCTTGGAGACGTCCAGCCCCTCCTCCTCCCCCGGTCCAACAGGAGTTGAGGAGATCGTCGCCTGGTAGGCCATCGAGGACCTCTAGTTTGGCAGGGCCTTCCAGTTCGACACAGCCCAAGTCTCAAGATCAACGCCCCTTTTGCTATCGTTCCTTTAAACCAAGAAGAGGCCCCAGGGGCAGAGGTCAAGTGGGCCGTCGGTAGGTTGGGCGTCTCTCCCTCTCCTGCGCCACAGGTGGGGGGGAGTGTCTGGCTGGCCATTGGGCCAAGTGGCAGAGTTATGGGGCGGAGAAGTGGGTGGTAAATGTCCTTCGGGTGGGATACCTGTTGCCATTCGACTTCTCTCCTCCTCTGGTGGACAAGCCGCAGCTCAGGAAGACTTATCCCCAGATTCTCTGAAGTTCTTGGCTCTTCGGGAGGAAGTGCAGAAAAGGTTGGACAAGGAGGAAGTGCAGAAAAGGTTGGACAAGGATGCGATAGGGGAAGTAATGCGTCTGTCCCCGGGGTTTTACAGTCACATCTTGGTGGCCAAGGCGTTGGGATGATGGAGGCCTGTGATCAACTTATCCACCTTGAATCGCTTCATCAGGAAGACACAGTTCAAGATGGATACCCCGCACTCGGTGTTGGCAGCCGTGAGGGAAGGCGACTTCATGCAGTCGATAGACTTGAGGGACGCATACTTCCAAATCCCTGTTCATCCCACATCCAGGAAGTTCCTTCGCTTCTCTCTGGCGGACAAGAACTTAGAGTTCAAAGTCTTGTGCTTCGGGCTGACGACAGCCCCTCAAGTGTCAAAGTCGCATCAGTGGCAGGTTCTTCTGGGAGTGTTATCTTCTCTGGAGAAGCTGGTCCCTCATGGGCGTCTTCGGTCTCTGCAATGGAGACTGGGGGAATTCTGGTCTCTGGCGGGGGACTCTCTCCTGTTTATGGTCCCACTGTCTTTGGAAGTGAGAGAAGACCTTCATTGGGGGTTGGACGACCAGAATCTTTTGAAGGGCGTCCCTCTGCGTTCTCTCCCTCCGGACTTCCTTCTGTTCTCGGATGCCTCCCTCGCATGTTGGGGCGCAAACCTAGGCGGCCTCATTGCTTCAGGCGTTTGGGGTTTGGAGGACAAGCAGCAGCATATCAATGTCTTGTAGTTGAAGGCGGCTTTCCTGGGTCTGAAGGAGTTTCGGGGGATGGTAGAGGGTCACTGTCGTTCTCATGTCGGACAACACCATGGTGGTAGCGTACGTGAACAAACAGGGAGGCCTGGTTTCTCAGCAACTTCATGCCTTGACCGTCGAGCTTCACCAGTGGGCAATCAGCAATTCGGTTGAGCTCTCAGCCAGTTATACTCCAGGGAAACGGAATGTGGTCGCAGACAAACACAGTCGCCGGGATCAGATCCTAGGCACAGAGTGGTCCCTTCATCAAGTGGTGGCAGACAAAAGCTTTTCCAGATTTGGGGGAGACCCATGCTGGAACTTTTCGCGATACGCTACAACAGGAAGCTGGAGGTGTTCTGTTCAGTTGTTCCAGATCCCTTAGCATTGGCAGAAGACACATTCCAACATCCTTGGGACAACCTGGAGGTGTATGCCTTCCCTCCATTTTGTTTGGTCCGTCAGGTTCTGAACAGGCTGATGAGTTCAGTGTCTCAGAATGACTTTGGTAGCCCCTCTGTGGCCTTATGAGGAATGGTTTCCAGATCTGCTGTCGTCGTTGTCGGGGATTCCGAGGGAGATTCCCCCTTGGCGGCATCTCCTGTGCCAGCCCCATGCAGAAAGGTTCCACCAGTCAGTAGAATCCCTGTCTCTTCACGGTTGGAGGCTATCAACTATCTCCTCCTCTGAGAGAGAGGCTTTTCTCAGAAATCAGCTGGGCACATGTCCAGCAGTCTTAGGAGGTCAACCTCCGCAGTTTACCAAGGCAAATGGGCGATCTACTTAGTGATTGGTGTTGTAAACAGGGTTTTTTTATACATTCAACTTCCCTGTCAAGATATATACTTAGCTATAGACTTCCTTCGTCTCCGACAGAATTTCAAATTTCGCGGCACACGCTACAGGTAGGTCAGGTGATCTACCGCCCTGCCTGGGTGGCAGGACTAGGAACCATCCCCGTTTTCTAATCAGAATTCTTCTGTCGCCCGGACCATCAACATTGTTTTTGTTGGTTTTCCTCCTCGATTGGTTTTTTCTTTTTTCACCGGCAATTGATCTCTTGACCGACTTTTGGTGACGTATCTGGATTGTTGGATTGGCATACGCTTTGTGGACTGTTTTGTGGACTTGATTTTGGAATTTTCTTTAATAATGTCTGACTCTGGTATGGTTGTGAGACGTTGTGTGAATGTAGGCTGTAAGGTGAGGTTGCCGAAAGCTTCGGTAGACCCTCACATGGTATGCAAGAGGTGCAGGGAGTATGAATGTTCTTTTACTAATACTTGTAAGGAATGTGAGAACTTGAGTGAGAACGAATGGAAGAATCTAACTAATTATTTAAAAAAGTTAGAAAGAGAGAGTGAGGAAGGCTTCTCATAGAAGTTTAAGTAGTTCTAGATCTGAACTAATTCCAAGCTTGGGATCTTCCCCAAGGGTAAGTATTGCTACTTCTCCTTCCATTGCAGCCCCTTCTCTATTGCAGAAACCTGTAGATCCAGCAAAAGAACTTGCGGATCTAAAAGCAGCCTTCAAGTTGATGGAAAACAAAATGGCTGCCATACAAGGTAAGGCTAGTGATTTTTCAGTGGACAGTGATATGAGTGTCCCCAGTGTAGTGGAGGGGGCATCTGGTCGGCTCAGCAACGCTCCTAGGTCTAGACCTCTTCCAAGCTCACATGCCCAGAGGAGAAGGAATGTCGAAAGCCGAAAGGAGGTTGTGGAGAATCCCCACCGATCAGGTGTCCCTTCGGCGGTTTCTGTGACACCCCAGACTGCCAAGGACCGCTATTGTAAAAGCGTCCTACGTGAGTGTTTCTCGTCGTCGGGATCTTCATCACCGAGACGTGATTGGAGAGATCAGATCGATCTCGGCCTCTCAAGAGGAGTTGGAAGGCTCCGAATATTGACTCGAGCCCTGAAAACTTCCCTGAGGAGTCTCCATCGGGAGTGAAGAAGGCAAGAAGAGCCATTCTTTCAACTAGAGTGAGAAGGAGGCAGGAGGTGGAGGCTATGGACTCCTCCCCTCCTCCTTCCCCTCCTCCCGAAGAGGATAAAGAGGAGGCTACAAAGAGGTTCATGATGGCGATGCAGGAACAGATTTCGTCGTTTGAGGAGTCCTGTCAAAGGGAGCCTCCTAGAAGGAAAGACACTTCCCTTCCTTTAAATTAAGAAGATCCTCCAGACTCATGGAGGTATCTGCCTCCAGGATCGATACTCCTACTCGAGGTGATGGTTTCCCGGTACGAACCTGGATGAAACGATCAGACGTCTGGCACCAGCCAGGAGTGAGAAGTCACCCAGGAGGCAGGAGCCAGGAGTGAGGAGTCAACCAGGAGGCAGGAGTGTAGAGGCATACAGGCAAGAGGCAGGAGCCAGGAGCAAGAGCCAGGAGGCAAGAGGCAGGAGCCAGGAGGCAGGAGTCAGGAGGCAAGAGTCAAGAGCCAGGAGGCAAGAGTCGGGGACTCGTTCCTGGAGGTTATGACTCTTCTCCAAATAGGAGCTCCTCTCCTTCAGAACATAGGGAGGTCTTGGAAGGACTCTCCCTCCAAACGTGAACTTTCTCCTTCGTCTGATCGAGGGTTAGACGATTGTCTGATGACGAACCTCCTGCTAATGAGTGACTTTCTAGTTATAAAGTCTAGCCTCATTACTACTTCAAGAGTTTGGAGATTCTCTTAGTCCGGCGGCTCCTCCTTCTCCTCGTTCGCTCTTTTCGAGCTCAGCTACGGCAAAATCGTCGGCCTTTTTAAAAATGAAGCCTGCGATATCTATGAAGAAGGCACTCCATTCTTTAGATTCTTGGATGGACAAGAAGGAGGAGTTAGGAAGACGGTATTCTGCATGCCCCTCCTTCCAGATTGCACGGGGAAAGAGAGGTATTTGGTATGGGACAGGAGAGACTATGGGTCCTTTCCTCTACCTGCCCTCTGCAGTATGCCGACTTTTCCAATTTAGTGGAGGCCTCTAGAACGTCACTCCTTAGGCTCGGTCAGAGCGACGTGGAGCACTTCAGAGTTGAACCACTTTCTAAAGGGACTTTTTGTCACTTTTAGAGGTGTTCAATTTTCTGGATTGGTCACTCGGAGTTCTGGCCAACAAATCTAAGGATCCGGAGTTTCTGAAAAACCCAGAAATTCTCCATAGCGTCCTGTCCTGCATGGACAAGGCAGTACAGGACGGTTCGGTGAAGTGGCTTCCCTTTTGGTGCTGGTCTCCTGAAAAAGAGATCAGTTTATGGATCCCTATTATCGAAAGGGGTTTCTCCGAGCCAGAGGACTGCCTTACTGTTCGCCCCTCTATCAGATCATCTGTTTCCTTCTCAGTTAGTGAAGGATATATCTCGCTCGCTAACTGAGAATGGCGACACAATACCACCTACTAACGCAAACGTCCAAGAAAGGACGACCCTGTAGTGTCGACGGTTTAAGAAGGAATCTCGTCCTCCTCAGCAGCCCTTTCGTGGAGGTGCAGCGGCTCGTCCCCCTTGCCAGAAGAGCTCTGAAAAGAGAGGAGGTCTTCAGGTTTTTTATTTGGCCCTTCAAGAAATCAAAGTGACTTGTTGCTCCTCCAAGCACCAGTTGGGCGCCAGACTCCTGAACTTTGCAGGAGTATGGGCAAAAAGGGGGGAGCCGACCCTTGGTCAGTGTCGGTCCTGAAGAAGGGATATGTAATCCCCTTCGACGACAGCCCGCCCCTAACATCTACGCCTCGGGAACTGTCAGCGAGGTACAGAGACCCGTTAATGAGAAAGACTCTCCTTCAAATGGTGGAGCAAATGTGGGAAAAAGAGGCCATCGAACTTGTGCAGGATCCACACTCCCCGGGATTTTACAATCGCCTTTTTCTAGTACCAAAGGCATCGGGGGGTGGAGGCCAGTTCTGGACGTAAGGCGCTCTGAATCGCTTCGTACAGAAAAAGAAGTTTCGCATGAGGAAAACGTCCGCCTCTGTAATGTCGCTCTTCGTCCAGGAGATTGGATGGTCTCTCTGGACCTGCAAGACGCATATTTCCACGTTCCCATTCACCATTTGTCAAAGAAATATCTTCGCTTTGTAATAGGAGACAAGATCTTTCAGTTCCAGGGCTGTGTGCTTCGTCTGTCTACAGCCCCACAAGTATTCACCAACCTGATGGCGAATGTAGCAAGATGGCTTCACCTAGAGGGGATAAACATCTCCCTACTTGGACGACTGGCTGATCAGGGCCAAGTCGAAGATTCAGTGCTTGGAGGACTTAGAAGTAACAAGGAACATGATAGATTCGCTAGGGTTGCTCGTCAACCTCGAGAAGTCACAAATGATCCCCAGCCAGAACTTGGTCTATCTGGGATTCAGATGGATTCTCGGGGTTTTCGGTATATCTTCGCGAGAAAGAATCGCTCGAGGTTTGTCGAGAATCTCGAGCTTCTTAGATAGAAAGAAACAGCTCAGCGAGGGATTACCTGAGCCTTTTAGGGACCCTGTCCTCATTGGAAAAGTTCTTCTCGCTAGGGAGACTTCACCTTCGCCCTCTTCAGTTTTTCCTCAAAGAGGTGTGGAGTTGGAAGACGGGTCAACTCTCGGACATCTTCCAACTTCCACAAGATGTAAAAGATCATCGAAGTGGTGGATCCCTCCACTTCAAAAGAACGAAGGCGTATCGCTTGCTCTGCAGAACCCAGACCAAAAGTGTTATTTACCGACGCTTCGGAGTCGGGATGGGGAGCGACGCTAGAGCAAGGGAGGTGTCAGGCACCTGGACAAAGGAACAGGTGTCCTGGCACATCAATTGCAAGGAACTTGTGGCCATACACCTAGCCTTAAAGTTCTTCGAAGAGATAGTCAGAGACGGGGTGATACAGATAAACTCGGACAACACCACGGCTCTGGCTTACATACGCAAGCAAGGAGGCACGCACTCTTTCTCCCTCTATCAGTTGACAAGAAACCTGTTAACCAAACCTGGACGGAAAGAAAGAGGCATATCTCTCCTCACAAGGTTTGTTCAAGGGATCAAGAATGTGAGAGCGGACAGACTGAGCAGGAGAAATCAGGTCCTTCCCACAGAATGGAACTCTACACGAAGAAGTGGTTCGAAGTCTTTGTCCCTGTGTGGGGGAGACCTCACATAGACCTGTTTGCGACGTTCCTCTCCAAAAGAATAGAGATCTTTTGCTCTCTAGTGGAAGATCCGAGAGCCTTCGCAATAGACGCGTTTCTCATGGATTGGTCGGGTGTGGACGCATACGCCTTTCCCCCCTGTTGTTAAATCCTGTGGGGGGAAGTGCTCAGGAAGTTTCGTAGCTTCGAAGAGCACGAAGTTGACACTCATAGCCCCATTTTGGCCAGCCCAGGAATGGTTCACCGAGGTACTGGAGTGGATAGTGGACTTCCCAGATCGCTTCCAAACAGACACGATCTACTCAGACAACCCCACTTCGAGAGGTTTCATTCACAACCTCCCAGTTCTCGCTCTGACTGCCTTTCGACTATCGAAAGACTTGTCAGAGCGAGAGGCTTTTCTCGCAAGGCTGCGGTCTCTATCGCTAGAGCCCGCAGAGCTTCGACGAGAAGAGTATACCAGTCAAATGTGGGAAGTCTTTAGGAGGTGGTGTAAGGGTCAGAAGCTGTCCTCCTCCAGTACCTCTATAGTGAATATTGCCGATTTCCTCCTCTTTCTGAGAGAGGAATCACACCTATCTGTCTCGACAATAAAAGGATACAGAAGCATGCTGTCTTCAGTATTCAGGAATCGAGGCCTGGACATTGCTAACGACAAAGATCTACACGATCTAATTAGATCTTTGAGACTTCGAAAGCAGCTACTCCTAGAACACCTAGTTGGAATCTAGACTGGTCCTGAAATTCCTTTCATCGGATAAATTCGAGCCTTTACATCTGGCGTCCTTCCGCGACGTCACTAGGAAATGCTTGTTCCTGGTGGCTCTCGCTACAGCCAAGAGGACGAGCGAATTACACGCTCTGGATTCCACGGTGGGGTTCAAAGGAGATGCTGCCATCTGTTCTTTCCAGACAATGTTTCTGGCAAAGAACGAAAACCCGTCAAAACCTTGGCCCAGAAGTTTTGAGGTAAAAGGCCTATCTAACCTGGTAGGCAGAGAGATAGAGAGATCTCTCTGTCCAGTGAGAGCTCTTAAATACTATTTAGAGAGGAAGAGACAGATGGGAGCTTGTCAACAAGGTCTTTGGTGTGCGGTGAAGAACCCCAAAAGACTCATGTCCAAGAACGCCTGGGCTTTCTTTGTGAGAAGCGTTATTACGGACGCTCACAAAGAAATTGAACTCGGAGGAATCCTTCGGTCTTCTAAAGGTCAAGACTCATGAGTGAGGGCAGTAGCAACGTCCTTGGCGTTCCAAAAGAATATGTCTCTAAAGAATATCATTGAGACTACATGGAGGTGCAATTCAGTGTTTTGCATCTCATTATCTGAAGGATGTGAGAGTGACCTATGAGAAGTGCTTCTCGCTAGGTCCTTTTGTATCAGCAGATACAGTACTGGGTCTTGGAGCAAAGACTGATCCTTAATTTTGTGTTTTTATCGTACATAAACCCTCTTGTCAGATATGTGCTTGGTTTTCTATTGGCAAGCTCACTACTGTCGCACGGGAGCAGAGTGTCATTGCTGGTAGGGGATCAAGGGTATGTATGACTAGTAGGGGAGTACAAAATTTTTTTTTATGTAATGAAGTGTAATATGTTTCGAGTTTTTGGTTTTTTGTAGGAGTTCGGGGATAACTCCTTACAATCTTAGAACTAACATGGAATTGTTGGGATCAGGTGATCGGGATCGGTTTTTGTGCTCCTTGAACAAGGTGTATTGTCATGTTAGTGGAATAGCACCCAATGACAAAGGCCTTTAGGCTCTGCCGAGTAAGTGGATAAGACCCCATTGGCAGACCCACAAGAACTCTTAGCCATAGATCAATATCTCGCTGAGGCTCTTGAGGCTAAGCAGACTCCAAGGCAGTAGCCGCGAAGTCTTCAGCCTAATAAGGTAGGAACCAAGGTTTATTAATACCTACAACATATGTTGTTTACCTGTCTATTTCAGTTGTTAGCTGTCTCTTACCCACCACCAATGGGTGCTAATCAGCTAAGTTATATATCTGACAGGGAAGTTGAATGTATAAAAATGATATTGTCATGTTACAATAAAGTTTTATACATACTTACCTGACAGATATATACGATTAATGGCCCACCCACCCAGCCTCCCCGCAGGAGACAGGTGGAAGAGAAGAATTCTGATTAGAAAACGGGGATGGTTCCTAGTCCTGCCACCCAGGGCAGGGCGGTAGATCACCTGACCTACCTGTAGCGTGTGCCGTGAAATTTGGAAATTCTGTCGGAGACGACGGAGTCTATAGCTAAGTATACTATCTGTCCAGGTAAGTATGTATAAAACTTTATTGTAACATGACAATATCATTTTCTCCACTCGCGACCTCTATTCAGCAAATAGCAGACTTTTTAACCTTCCTCAGAGACGAGAAAAGTTTGTCCGTTTCATCTATTAGAGGTTACAGGGCGTCACCGAGTTTGGTGTTTCGCCTGAAGGGTATCGACATCTCCTCTTCCTGGGAACTTTCCCTGCTAGTTAGGGATTTGAGCAGTCGAGTTCTCCTAGAGAGCTCAAGCATCCAACGTGGTATGTTTCCTTGGTGCTTAAGAGCTTGACTAAGAGTCCAAATGAACCTTTGCGTCGCTCATCTGACAGGAACCTGACGCTCAAGACAGTTTTCCTTTTGGCTTTGGCATCTTCCAAAAAGGGTAGGAGAGCTCCATGGTCTGAGTTATGAGGTGAAGCACACCAGGGGTTGGAAGTCAGTGTCCTTCGAATTTGTCCCGGAATTCGTGGCCGAGACCCAATATCCCTCTGTGCATGATGACAGGTTCACTTCGTTTTCCATTCCATCACTGACTGACTTTGTGGGTGATGATGCTCAAGAGCTTTTGTTGTGCCCTGTCCGGGCCCTGCGTTGCTATCTTAAAAGGACTCGGCACCTTAGACCGGGCTGCCGCAGACTTTTTGTTAGTACAGGCCATACAAAGAAAGAGGTGTCTAAGAATACTACTATCTCTTTTTGGATATGGGAAGCCATCAGACAGGCATACTTGACTCTTGATTCCATCGCCACGTCTGTGCAGGCTAGAGCACATGACATTAGGGGTATTGGTCCCTCCCTGGCTTTCAAAAAGAACTTGGCTGTACATAGAGTGCGGAGTGCTGGTACTTGGTTACGCCAGTCCACCTTCACATCCTTCTATCTTAAGGATGTTGCCCACAGATCTATGGACACGTTTTCCCTGGGTCCTGTGGTGGCTGCCCAACAGGTGTAACTCATAGTTGCCCTTAACAGGGCACCTTTGTATCTTGCCTAAGATGATTGTGTGGATGAGAGAATGAGTGAGTTGGCTGATCTCCTCCTTCCTTCGGGCGGTTTAAGGAGTTGACACGTCATTTGCTGGACTGGTCTGATACAGGTGAGTGGGGTAGTCATACTGGTAGTGTGGTCATGCAATATACAATATCTTACTCACTATTTAGTAGCATAGGCTCCTCTCCTGGGCAAGGAGGAGTTGGGAGTACTTGGTTTGTTATTGGATATTCAAAGTTTCTCTTTGGTTCCCTATATAATGGTTATCCCATATATCATTGTACGTCACTCAGGTTCTGAGTGGTTAGATATTAGTGTATCTAGCTTCTCAAGGGGCTTCAGTCCCTCTCCAAGAACTATTTCTTTTGAGAGCTGGACTGGCGGGTAGGCTCCCAGCCGGTCTAGGATGTCTTATACCTCCCTCCAAGTATGAGTCTATCCTATTGTTAAGACCGAGGGTTTGTTCGCATATGAAAAAATGACTAATTTTCTAAGACAATTTGTATTTTTCATAGCTACAAACCTGAGGTCTTAACGTTATACTGCCCACCTCTAGCCGCCCCCCTGTTTGTTAAGTCATCCTGAGTTGGGAAAGACTGGCATAGATGATCGGCGATTGACCACTCTTCACCCGATCTACGCATGCGTTGCCAGATACGTATCACAAGATTCCTTGCTTTCATCTGCTTTTTAACCGGATCCAGCTAGGCGCTAGAAATTATCCTATTATTAAGACCTGAGGTTTGTAGCTATGAAAAATACAAATTGTCTTAGAAAATTTGTCATTTTAAAAATGCTATTTACCTAATATCATTATATTCCTTTAAAATGGTATAGATATGTTGATATTTTAGCTGTTTTGCCTGCTGGTATTGATGTATGTGATTTACTCTAAATTAAATAACTAGGTACCATCAATGAAGTTTACTTTAGAATTGGAAAAAGATAATTGCCTCCCTTTCTTAGATTTTTTTGATACATAGAGAACTATTTCAATGTAAATTCATTATTTATAGGAAACCAACCAACAACTTAACTTATGTCCATTTTTATTCAGGCTAGCATCTTAATATCAAAATATCAACTTTTTCTTTTATGTTTTTACAAGCATTGTTTATTGTCAGTCCCCAATATTTGGATCAAGAAATTGAATACATAAGAAAAATAAGGACAGATTTATTTTATCCTTCACATATATTAGATATTTGCTATAATGAAGCCTGCAACAAGTTTTATAGTGTAAGTAACACAGAGAAAGAAACTTCTAAGAACATTCTCATCTTGCCTTATTTTAACAGTTTTGAAACCATAAAATCACTGTTAAAATTCTTTAAGGTCAACCTCAATTTTTCTGCCCCTACTTTTATGTCGGTCAATCTAGCAAGGGCTTAGAAGTAACAATCAAACAGCATAAAGATACTGTCAAAACTGGGCAAACATCCAATGCAATATTCATTCAAGTGAAAAACAACCACCGGATAAATTGGATTGGCAGTTCAGTAATTGCAAGATCAAAATATGCCTTATTATGAAATCTTGTAGAATCTGACATTTTACTTCTTATTGTAATTTCAATGTCAGTCGTGGCCCGTTTCATTTAGATCCCTGTATATGTAACATGTTTAATAATGACCTCAAAGATACAATCACAGACTTAAATGCAAATTAGTTGCCTTATAGATATTTTCTTTGTATATGTATATTTAGTATATAATTTGTGAATAAGTTTATCTTGCAAAAAAAAAAAAAAAAACTTTTGTTTACCAAAAGTTTGAATGTGGTCAGTTGCCTCCTTGTATAATTCTTTGATTGTTTCGTCCCTGTGTCTGAGCAGTTGGACTTGATGTTTTTGTAAACCTCTGAAATTGTACCTATGTTTTGTTTGGGAAAGTTACTGATTATCCAGGTGTGTTGGATTTTAGGTACTGGTTTCCTTCATAATCCATATCTGTCACTTATGCGACCCTTCCTTGTCCACTCTGTTTCTAATGTATGTCAGTCTGCTAAGTAAACGACGTTAAGTCGAAAGATCTTGCAGCTACTTCGTTTCACTTTCCTTTGTGCCTTCTCCCTTTATTTCTATAATGAACCTGTGTGTGTGTATATATATATATATATATATGGAAATTGTTAAGGGCAAATCGTAGGTGAGAGTTCTTTTTTAACTTTAGTTTTCAGGTTATCGGAGTTGTTTACTTATCATTGTCATTGCGTGTCTTAGGTTTTACATGTTCACGAAGCCTGTTGATGAAGAAGAGGTTCCTGACTACCGTGAAATAATCAAAGAGCCAATGGACTTAGAAACCATGATGACAAAGATTGATAGACATCAGTATGAATGTGCTCAAGAATTTTTGAGTGACATTGACCTCATTAGTAATAATGCGTTGGAATATAATCCAGATCGAAATCCAGAAGGTAATTTTGCTCTCTCTCTCTCTCTCTCTCTCTCTCTCTCTCTCTCTCTCTCTCTCTCTCTCTCTCTCTCTCTCTCTCTCTCTCTCTCTCTCCTAACATTAAGTTTTTGACATGTTTTATTGTGCTTTTGACCATTAAACTTATATGTTCATTGGAAAATGGAGGAAATCAAAGTATATTTTGAAAGAAAATACTTTTATGAAGTGTTATAATTTCTCTCTTAAATACCCATGTAATGCCCTCAAAATGTGCTTAAATATCCTATACAGGCAGTCTATGGTTATTGGGGGCAGGTTTTGTTCTTGGCAGGATGCTGATAAGCAAAAACTGCCATTAATCAAAACTTGGTGATTCATGGTGCAGATATCCGGTTAATGGCACCTCCCTTAGGTATGTTACGGTGCCATTAGCCCTTAATCGCAGAAGCGGTATTTTAAAAATAGTCTCCCGTATGCCGGCGGGGTTCGGGAATGAGGGCCGAAGCGGATTTTTTTATTTTTTTATTTTTAGTTTTTTTTAATCACAGCACGCTTAGTTTTCAAGATTAAAAGTTCATTTTTGGCTCCTGTTTTTGTCATTGCCTAAAGTTTAGTATGCAACCATCAGAAATGAAAAAAAAAATATCATCATATATAAATATTGGGATAAATGACAAGGCGAAAAAAAATTTCCTACATAATTGTATACAAATCGCGCTGTGAGCAAAACGGTTAAAGCTAAGGAGTTAATTCTTTTCGTTGTATTGTACACTAAATTGCGATTATTTTGGTATATAATGCATTGTAAAACAATCAAGGCAACACAGAGAAAATATTATCACAAAATGATGCATGAATTCGTAATGTGCGGACGTAAAAAAAAGCAGTTTTCAAAAATTCACCATAAATCAAAATATTGTGCTAGAGACTTCCCATTTGTTGCAAAATTAAGGTAATTGATTAAATATTACTAGACTAAATGTTGTAGCTTACAGTTGCAGTTTTCGACCATTTTGGTCGAGTTGACCCAAGGACGAATTTTTTCTATATCGTTATTTATATGAAAATATTTCAAAACTGATAAAAGCTACAACCATAGGTTGTTTTTTGTTGTATTCTACATGAAATTGCGCACATTTTCATATATAAAACTTTATATAACGGCTAATTTAAAATGGTGCAAACATTACGACTATCAGACGAAAAAATTTGATTTTTTCGGAAGTTACCGCGAGGACGTAAGGAAAATTTTTTTTTTCATAAATTCACCATAAATCAAAATATTGTGCTAGAGACTTCCAATTTGTTGCAAAATGAAGGTAAATGATTGAATATTACTAGAATATAAGAGTTTTAGCTTACAATTGCGTCTTTTGACCATTTCGGTAGAGTCAAAGTTGACCGAAGGTTGAAATTTTGGCACTTATCATTATTTATATGAATATATTTCAAAACTGATAAAAGCTACAACTATGAGTTGTTTTGTTGTACTCTACATGAAATTGTGCACATTTTCATTTATAATACTCCATGTAACAGCTAATATAAAATGGTGCAAAAATTATGTCAAAGTGACGAAATAATTTCCGAGATGTGTCGCTGATGCTTTTTAGTGCGAGAAGAAACAAATTCGCGCTTGCGTGTCTGGGTAACGATTGTAAACAAAACAACACCTTGATCCATGAGCTCACAGTATCCCCCTAGGGCGTGATTTAAAAGTTTTCGCTTAGTAGGCCTATAACTATTTTTCCGCGAATTAAAAAAAAAAAAAATTTCGTCAACGTACCATACGTTCAATTGGCACCCAACAGACAATTTTTGTCGACGTTTAATACGTCCAATTGGCATTAAAAGGGTTAACCGAGTCCGCCGATAACCGGGGACTGTCTGTATTTATTTTGATTTTGATTAAAAGATTTTTATACATGAATTTTACAACATAATCTAAGCTAGCCATGCACAACACAATACCTTTATCTGTATTTCAAATACAATTTTTATGCGTTAGGAGGTTTTGTTTTAATGGTTAGGTATTTAATAATATTATAAGCACTAAATTTTCTTTTCTTAGATAAGATTATCCGTCATCGGGCATGCACCCTTCGTGATACTGCTTATGCTTACATAAAAGCTGAAATGGACACTGACTTTGAATATAAGTGTCGTGATATAAGGGACAACCGAAAAAAACGTTATACGCACAGAGTGAATCCTGCTGCACCTAATTTCATACACGTCATGGCGCAGCAGACAGTGGTAAGTTTAATAAATATATTTTAATGTAAAATATAAAGTTGAAACAGAACAAATATGTAATAAATGTGAGTTAAACTCCCATCTCTTATCAATGGAAGTTCCTCACAACTAGATATAAGAAACTTGAGAAGCATCTCTTTACCCACCACAGTCTAGAAAATTACCCCATCTTGATGCAAGGGAAATCTATCACTCATTTCCCATTTTGTCTTAGTGTTATGGATTTTTGGTTTTAAATGATTGCAAGGAATAAATGAGATGTCAATAATTAGCTGATACAAGTACTTAGAATATAATAGTGTTATGTACAAAAATGGAAATTAATTTGTTGAGCAAGCAAGGAAATCATGAAATGATACAAGGATTAGTGCATTCCTAATGTGAAGGATTTTGAAAAGACATGAATCACATAGAGTAATAAAGTTTCACAAAACTGTTTCTTACGTTATCTCGGTAGTTTGGATTTTTTTCCTATCCTAATCCTTTGTGATACAAATGTGTAATCTACCCATCTACTACGGGCTGCTCTTGAGCAAGAGCCCGTGCTGGCATAAAGCCAGCTTAAACTTCAACAACATACCCATCTGTTCACATTCTTCGGTCCCAGTATGCTCCAGCTTAAGACTGAACAACACCACAACATGCCTTACAACCCATAAACTCGTACAAGACAGAGGTCTCTACTACCATACCAAACACCAGATCCACATGTCCTCTACTCAGCTCTGTTATTGTTTACCTTTCCACCACACGCTGCCACCATCTTGTCCTCTATGACGTCTCATCCTATGACATCACAACACAAATATATAAAGACATTTTCTAAAATCAAACTCTTTTCATATACAGTGAACATCTACCAAATGTCACCAATACGAAAAATAGAAGTAAAAATAATTTGCTAATTTATGTGAATTATCAATTTTAATCTAGTGTCATTTTGTTTTCCAGGAAAATCCAGAGAACAAGCACAAATCTGGTTGTTCATCAGAGCCTGTGACACCTCATTGCAACACTGCTGAAATTAGAGGTACTGTCTAAATATTCTCTCTCCCTCTTTCTTTCATAGTTGATCTATGTTATTCATGTTTTAATCAATTTAACCAAGGAGCTTCTTAACCCTCAAGCGCTGTGCTAAAAAAGAAAAAAAGGACATGCAGCATCCCAAATATGAAGATAAGCAAATGTACATTGTGTAAGAAAAATTAAAAAAAAAAAATTCTCTATATGCCACAAGAATATGGAAAAGACTGTTTACAACCCTTTGTGGGGCCTCTTTTACAAGATAATTGTATTATGTGAAATTATAATTACAGCTCACACAATGTGAAAAAACAAACTAAAATCGGTAACAAATTCTGAGTATATTTGTTTTAAAATATTTATGTAAATTTACTGAGATAGAAGATGCAGTGTATTTTTTGGATTATAAATATTTTTCTAATATTTCTTTGCACTTTTCTTTGCAAAATTACATTTATAACTGACATACTATCATAGAAGATAAGAACTGAAACCAGCAATCCCCTGGGTATATTTATGAGCAAATAAATAAAGACGTCATGGGATGAAGAGAAACTTATGCCACCTTGAAGTTAAGAACACAACTAGCTCATGAGCTGCCTACTTCATTGATCTGAGGCATTCTTAAAGTTGCCATTAGTGAATTTATGAGCTGATGAAGTAATGGAACCTCTTTTGCACCTATAGTGCGTTTACTTTTTAAAGATCGCTAGGGTGGGGCCAGGTAGAAAAGGCAGAATTGTCATATTTACGGGTATGTAAGTCCCATTAAATGCTTCCCACAGATATAATCCTTATGAGGATTCGCTTTAGACCTTGGGAGTATAGGGAAAGGGTTTGCTTCTTCCCTGTTAACTTTTTTATTTTTTTATTTCCGATTCTACTTAGCTATTCCTTTTTTCTCTTTCTAAATTATATATGCGCTGAGTGGCCTGTTGGCTCCGGTGTTTGGACTTGAAACATAAATTCATGTCAATCGATCTATTATGTCCTGGGAAAAGACAACCTCACATTCCTTCTCTGCATAACATTTTTATCAAAATCATCCAAGTCGGTCACAGGACTCCCTTTCTCTCTTCTTTTTTGAAACCCTGGAGATTCCTCTATATTTCCCGCCTCTTGCTTAACCCTTAAACGCCGAAGCGGTAAAAAAAAATGTCTCCCATGTGCCGGAGGTGTTTCAGAGTGAGCGCGGAAGCGGAAAAAAATATTTTTTTCAAAGAATCACAGCGCTCTTAGTTTTCAAGATTAAGAGTTCATTTTTGGCTCCTTTTTTTTTGTCATTGGCTAAAGATTAGTATGCAACCATCAGAAATGAAAAGAATTATCATACATAAATAATGCGATATATGATAGCGCAAAAACGAAATTTCATATATAATTGTATTCAAATCGCGCTGTGCGCAAAACGGTTAAAGGTAACAAGTTACTTTTTTTTCGTTGTAATGTACACTAAATTGCGATCATTTTGGTATATAACACATTGTAAAACGATAAAAGCAACACAGAGAAAATATTATCACAAAATAATGCATGAATTCGTAACGAGCGGACGTTAACAAATATTTTTAAAAAAAATTCACCATAAATCTAAATATTGTCCTAGAGACTTCCAATTTCTTTCAAAATGAAGGCAAATGATTGAATATTACTAAACTGTAAGAGTGTTAGCTTATAAATGCAGTTTTCGACCATATCTGACTAGTTAAAGTTGACCGAATGTCGAATTTTTTTATATGCAATTATTTCGGAAATAAGAAAAGCTACAACCTTCAAATATTTTTCGTTTTATTCTACATGAAATTGCGCACATTTTCATATACTATAAAACTATGAAATGCCTAATATGAAACGGAGCAAATATTCCGAGAATGGGATGTACGTATTTCGGAGATTTGTGGCGGAGAATCCGTGCGCGGAGGGAAGGAAAGTTTTTTTTTTTTAATTCACCATAAATCTAAATATTGTGCTAGAGACTTCGAATTTATTTCAAGATGAAGATAAATGACTGAATATTACTAGACTGTAAGATTTTTAGCTTACAATTGCGTTTTTTTACCATTTCGGTAGAGTCAAAGTTGACCGAACGTGGTTTTTTTTTCTATTTATCGTGATTTATATGCAAATATCAAAAATGAGAAAAGCTACAACCTTCAATTATTTTTTGTTGTATTCTACATGAAATTATGCACATTTTCATATATAAAACTTTATGTAACGGCTAATTTAAAATGGTGCTAACATTACCACAATCGCACGTATGATTTTTTCGGAAGAGTTACCGCGCGGACGTAAAGAAAATTTTATTTTTTTCATAAATTCACCATAAATCGAAATATTGTGCTAGAGACTTCCAATTTATTGCAAAATGAAGGTAAATGCTTGAATATTACTAGAATATAAGCGTTTTAGCTTACAATTGCGTTTTTCGACCATTTCGGTAGAGTCAAAGTTGACCGAAGGTTGAAAATTTGTCACTTATCATTTTTTATATGAAAATATTTCAAAATTGATAAAAGCTACAACCATGGGTTGTTTTTAATTGTATTGTGCATGAAATTGCGCACATTTTCACATATAAAACTTTATGTAACGGCTAATTTAAAATGGTGCAAACATTACCACAATCGCATGTATGATTTTTTTCGGAAGTTACCGCGCGGACGTAAGGAAAAAGTTTTTTCATAAATTCACCATAAATCGAAATATTGTGCTAGAGACTTCCAATTAGTTGCAAAATTAAGGTAAATGATTGGCTGTTACTGAAATATAAGAGTTTTAGCTTACAATTGCGTTTTTCGACCATTTCAGTAGAGTGAAAGTTGACCGAAGGTTGAAATTTTGGCACTTATTGTTATTTATATGAAAATATCTCAAAATTGATAGAAGCTATAATCATGAGTATTTTTTTTTTTTTGTATTTTACATAAAAATGCGTACATTTTCATATATAATTCTCCATGTAACGGCTAATTTAATATGGTACAAAAATTATGTCAAAGTGACAAAATAATTTCCGAGATGTGTCACAGATACTTTTTAGTGCGGCAAGAAAGAAATTCGCGCTTGCGCGCCTGCGTAACGATTGTAAACAAAACAACACCTTGATCCGTGAACTCCCAGCATCCCCCAGGGCGCGTGATTCAAGAGTTTTCGGCTGGTAGGCCTAAAAGTATTTTTCCGCGAAATTTTAAAAAAACTTTTGTATGTCAACGTAAAATACGTCCAGTCGGCACCCGAGAGACAAAAAATGTCGACGTAAAATACGTCCAGTCGGCGTTTAAGGGTTAAGTCTACGAATAGTCATTTCTAACACTTATGTTGCTTCAGATGTTCTCTGGATAGCCTTCGAAACATCAGTTACAGGACCTTCAAGATGTTTTTATAAAATTAAGTATTTCAGTAAATTATAGGTGGTGGGTGAAGACTTTTACAGGAGTCACTTGGGCTGGGCTGTCCTTACTTTTCACAGTGGGTGATCGAGTGCGAGTATCCTTTAATGATATTGACCATGACCTTTTAAATCCTCTTAAAAACTATAGGTTCCCTGAACTTAGATCTGGCATCGCTGGGGAAAAATTATGCCATATCTTCATTTTCATTAATGAAACAGGTTCTAATGAAGAATATACGAAATAAGATATATTCAAAATATCTAATGGAAACAAAGAATCACATTTCAAGAAATAAAAACTATTTCAATAGACTCCATGAAGCTAATTTGATTACCATAACATGAAAATTAGCAACGTATGATATCTTTACAAGCCACACCACAGCGATCTTAGAAAAGTAAACGCACTATAATTACCCCAAAATGATGGGGGTGTAATATTGATGCTCACCATGAGTGAATCCGTCCACCACCTAAAACCTAAGTATGTTGAATTACTTAATTTGGGATTGTAAGAATGTATACAAAACTTACTAGACAAATCAAGTTTGCTTAACAAAACACAATTAAGCATATGTTGCCTTTATGCAGTGAATTCCTAGCTGCTCCAACTTATATCATTCAAGAAAGAGAGGCCTCTTTGTATACTCAGACATGTGCAGAGTGTTTGATGTCACTCATTTTGCAGTGCAACCCCACAGTGGCCATTGCTTCGTTGATCTTTCAGAATTACTGCATTTGTGCTTTTTCACTATTATGTTGCTATTTTTGTTGCATGTTTCCTTTCTTTTCTTTTTAATTTGTTTTTATTTGGTTTTAGTGTAATTACAGTAAGTTGTTCCTACACGAATACAAACCTTGGGTCTTTACATGTATATAAATACCTTCAATGGAGCCATTCAGTTCTATCAAGGTTGTTAGATAGTTAACTATCGGCAGTAGGGTGGGGAGTCCAAACTTCGTCCAGCCATGCATCCACTTATCTTTTGGCAGTTGTACGAGCATCATGTCTCTTGTTCGTCTCTGCCTTGCCAGCTACTTTTGCAACTTGCTTTCCTTGTGATCCTGGTTTTCTCTATTTTGATTTTTCTTTGTGATAGTTGTGATTAGCCTATGGCTAGTACAGTTGGTAACGTGTTGGCCTCGTAGTGCCTGGGACCAGTGTTTCAAGGGGTGAATAGTGAGTGGCTACCAAAAGGTTGCTGCTATGAGTGACATATTCAGTACAGTGTACCCCCCAAATTTGCCTATTCGCAGTATTTTTCTATGAGAAATATCCACAAATAATTTTTTTTTTCTTTACCAATTTTATCATAAAATGCACTTTTTATGATAAAACTAAAATAAACCAGGTATAAAATTTTTTTTGTTTTTGTTTGTTTGTTTGTTTAAACTAACAAAATAGGCAGTTGTTCATATATGAAACAAACCTTTGGTCTTAACATTAGGATAAATATTATAGCACCAGCTGGAAATCCAGTAAAATTAATAATAATATAATAAAAAAAAAAAAAAAAACTTGTGATCCAGGAACTATTGACATCTGAGTGAAGTAGGCCGTGACATCATGGTGACCGCCATGTCAGTTTGTGACATCACTTCGCTTGATGGAAGACGCTGCATGGCTACTGCTGGTATCCCTGCGTGGGCCACAAAATTACTTCCTAATTTCTAGTCGTTGGAAAGATCAGCGCCGCTGCCATTGCTGTAGCGTTCGCCCTCAAACTGCAGACCAGGAGGAGGAGGGACACTCAGTAGAAAGACCCAGAGGGAAGCGTGACGTCATAGTAGGACAACCCCTCCAGGGTTGGTAAGCCTGATAGGCTTAACACCGACCACATTCCTTCCATCCTCTGTGCATCGAAGGCTGAAACAAAGGACAAAGATGGAGGTGCTGGCCCCCCTTCCTACCGGGAAGGAAGGATCGTGATTATATACAAAACCTCCCAAAACCCCTCCTGGCATTTCCAATAATGAATCATTAAAAGAAACTGACTGGGTACGAGAACATCAAATCCAGGTGAAGAAACATATGGAACAGTATGATGTATAGCTGATACAAAAGAAGGTGAAAATGCTTGACGGTCATCTAAAGATGGTGGCGTCTCCTTTCTTTTGCCCAGACACTCTTCATAAAACTTCTTCCATTGTTCCACCAACCAACTACGACAAATTGAATAAGGATTGGTAATATTACATACATTCAGTCTGCACCTACTACATGTTGGGTGAAGATCCATAGACACCCACGTTATGAATCTCGAACAAGGAAACCCACTCACTCCAGGGAATTTCCTTTGTCTCTTGCGAGATCCCAAAGAAAGTACCGTTGAAACAAAACTCCATGATCTCACAACTTACTCAAACATACCAGATCACACACAGACTGAGCCCCAGGAGAAAAAAAAAAAAAAAAAAAACACGGGCAAACTAAACTGGTTTTAGATAAGAGTATTCACGTCCTCTCTTAAAGGTGGTAACAAAGTAACTGATAGGTCACAGGATGCCAAGGGCATTGAGGGAACCACCAATTCTCCGTGACCAGGTGCAGATGCCAATAGTCCCTGGATCACAAAATTTTTTTATTAATTTAACCAGATTTCGAGCTGGTGCTAGAATATTTATCCTAAATGTTAAGACCTCAGGTTTGTTTGTTTTGAAAAATAAAAATTGATTAAAAACTATTTATGGATTCTAGCTGTTTGTGGGGGGGAGTATGGTATGCATCCCCCACAAATGCAAGGGGAACACTGTATAGTGGTGATTAATATCGGCTAATTCTCTAGGTTCAATGGAAATTGACTTATGATAATTCAGTACAGAGAAATTGTTTATTATAAGAAGAGTTAGCGTAGCGAATTCTATGGTATATCATACATATACAGTAGCCTAACCTACCGTATACTCTATACTACATAATGGTATAGTAATTATTAGTATGCTAATTCTGAAGGTTCAATGCATTCTGATGTATGATAATTCACTATAATAAGAAATTGAACATGAAGCAAGAATCAGATTCGGTCCAACGTTGGAAGAATTGAACGGTGTCAGGCTACTGATGGCTATGTATAGTTATAGAATACAAATGTAATCATTATGCATCATTTCCATGATTTTTTTTTATACTGTATCCAATAATACTGTGGGGGGTTAAGTGCCATCAGTGGACCTCATGGTGCACTGTAGGCATCACTTAATGTTATTTGCAGCGTGCCTTTCGGCCCCTAGCTGCAACCACTTTCGTTCCTTTTACTGCACCTCCTTTCATATTCTCTTTCTTCCTCTGGCTTTCCACCCTCCTCTTAACACTTGATTTGTAGTGCAACTGCGAGGTTTTCCTCCTGTTACACCTTTCAAACCTTTTACTGTCAATTTCAATTTCAGTGCAGAATGACCTCATAGGTCCCAGTGCTTGGCCTTTGGCCTATATTCTGTATTCAATTCTTTCATGCCCCCGTATAGGCAGTCTGGGGGTTACGACAGCTGTAACTTACAACATTCCAAGTTTACGACGTTTTTTAGTTGCTGTATATTCATCAGAAATTATTTCCAGGTTTACAACACTTGTTCTAGGGTTATGATGCTGATCCGATGGAAGAACTATGACTCCAGAAAGGCAAAATACTGTATATACTTAAGTCGACTGCATGTAATGTTCAACCAGAGTAATAGTCGACGGCACGTAATGTTCAACCCCATTCTTACTGTATATATTAGGATTTTAGCATATATTCTTTATAATGTGGAGTTTTGATTCTGGCAGTAAGCATAGGCTATTTTAGCATTCACTACTGAAGCCTAGTCTAAGATTCTGACATCTAAAACAGGAGTTAAAAGCTTAGAATATGCCTATAAAATGTATAAATAATGATTATGTACGCATTTCATATAATTATTAATTAACTATAATAAACAAGAAAAAAAACTTTTATCAAATTCTGTTACTTAGCAAAAAACTTTCTCGTTCAATTGTTCATGGCTGTACACATTTGTGCATCGTGCATAACATTAAAACAATACTTTTTATTAACTATAATAAACAAGGAAAAAACTTATTATCCAATTCTGTTACTTAGCAAAAAACTTTCTCGTTCAGTTGTTCATGGCTGTACACATTTGTGCATTGTGTATAACATTAAAACAATACTTTTTATCATTCTTTTTTACTTTTTTAAAATATATTTTACTTTAAAATGGCATAAAGATATGCAGGTAAAGAAGTTAGGCTATTCTAATGTGTCTCTTGTTGCCTGATTGTACATGCTGCCTGCTCCCATTGCACGCAAAATTTTAAATTACGTATTTTCAAAATATTGCTGTATTGGTATTAATTGTTAACCCCATCGTAAAATCAAATTATCGTAATGTGAATACTAACTATTGTATTTCAGGCACAGAAATATACATTTTTTCCCTACAAAATCATTAAAAAATATTTTGAAATAAATGGATAATGAAACTGGTTAAAATTGTCTTTCTCCACCAAATATATTTGTAAAATAGAGGTGCATCTTATACCCCGGCAAATATGGTACCTAACAACCTTGTTAGAATTGAATTGCCAGTTTCCAGCAGTGCTGAAGGCATTTCCCTATGTAAAGACCTCAGGTTTGTATGTTGGGTAAAAATTCAAATTAATTAATTTTTTTTTTTTTTTCATTGTTGAAGTCCTATATATTTGTTGCTAAAATCTGCAGTGGTTTCTTCTAATCCATCCATGTTGGCTAACTGCTTGCCTTAGCTGAGAATGTCATATTTGGAGCATTGATCATCCACTGTGTTCTCACATGAGCCACAGTTTATAGCCGAAGTGCAATACTCCCGTGCTAGTGACCAAAGTGGGCTACCTTCACTTTCAACATTGCGTCCCTCTAATGGAGATGACCACCTCCTCTGAACTATCAAAGTGGTGAGACTTCAGTTCTTGATTCCTCCTTCATATAGGCAGTCCAGATCTTCAAAAATAGGTACCTTTTTGACTGCCAGGTTACTTTTATGTATCAGTATAGTTGTCTTAACTGAGTTGAAGGAAAAGGCACAAAGTGCATGCTGGCTAGCTCTTGTCTCAGTCTTATAAATATAATATGGAGCCGACTGCTATATTTGATCAGATACACAGCAATATCATTCTAATTTTGCTAAAGTTTTTTTAGGTGTGATGTTACTCATAAGCAACATCGTGGCAAGTGCTTTCAGCAGCTCTCATCTGTAAGGCTCTGGCAGGTTTAGGAGGACCTTGTTAGATCTGTTTGCCATATTGTTGAATGCCACACTTCCTCTGTACTTATGCAGCTGGACCTCAGTAAGGTCTTTCTCCAGCAATGCCGAGACACAAGAAATGATAAGATTTCCCAAGCTTTTTCATCATTTAGGCAGCTCCATTTCTCAATATCTGATGAAATCTCCAAGTTGAGACATGATCTTTCATATCATGAAGTCTTGAGAAAGTGTCCTTCTCAGCTTCTGTTAGATGTATCTCTTTAGATTCAATTCACAAGAACATTTTCTTGATTCTTTTGGCCTCTTCAAAGTCTTCAAGTGAACTCCATGCCCTTGAGGTAAAGCATCACATTTGAGCTGTTGATCTCTGGCCAGTCTCTTCTATGCCAAGAATCAGTCTTTTGTGAGGCACAGTTCTCCTTCAATTCCTTTGTCATCCCTGCCATGCCTTTGCCTACTTATGGAACCTTCATAAAAGACTGTCCTCTTAAGTCTTATCCAATGGAGAGGATTGGTTTGCCTTGTTCTTCCCCATTTGTCCCTGCACACAAGTTATAGGAATTTGCTGATGTGGTAAGTGTACTGCATTGCCTGTTAAGTGTACTTCATTGCCTGTGACAGATTATTTTTCAAGTTTATGTAAATGTAACCTGCGAGGGCCTTGCTACACAATACCAAGATTCTGGAGGTTCAGGCCATCTCATCTTGTGTGCCTGTTATTAAATTGTTTGGAGCTCGGTCAGTTGTTGCAGCAGGCATCTGGCATTGCTAAAGCACTTTTAAGTTTTACCTTTGGTGTCACTCATAAAATCTTAGATTTTTATGTTTGGATGTACGTGTGAGACAGGCCATGTACTTTCGATGGGGAAAGCTTTTGATCATTCATCCTCCTCCTTCATCTGTGTATCCTGGTGTACCAGCCATTAATATTGTGCTTTGTGAGTGTACTTTCTTGGGCTCATCTTCCAATGCAAATAAATTTTCCAAGGAAGCACCCATTCAGAGAAATTTTGCAACACTGGTGTTTTTCAGGAACTGGACTTGTTGCATTTATGAGCTGCTCTTTGTCCTCCCTCCAAAATTTGGTTCTTGCTATTTTTTATTTACTGAGTTTCTAAAAATGTTTCTGCAATAAAGTAGGTTTTTACACAAACTCATTAATCATAACTTTTAGGGACATCCTCTTTTCAACAAAGGTGGAGCATAAAAAAAAGTTCCTCTTGTCAGCAGGCTTTCTCAGGACTCTTTTATGCTTTCTACTGTTTTTAGTTTCACTGTTAAACCTTGCTACAATACCTTGGCATGCTATTGTGTATATCTGGTTTTGTATGTTTCAATTGATAACAGTACTGGCATCATTTGCCAAGCACACTGGCACCTTAATTTATGGGTTCAGCTTATCAGACTTGGTTAGTTATCGCATGTCTGTGAATTTTGAATAAGTATTATCTTCATAATCCAGTGAGTGAGCTAGGCATAGTGGATCAAGAAATTGAACGCTGACGCTTGCATATCTAACTCAGTTGTGGCTCCATTGATTTCAGGGTAAGTAACCCATCAATAGCTCTCTAGCTTCCTCCCACTCTCTTGAACAGTTATTATGTGAGCGAGTATCTACCTCGTAAAGAGATGACAGATCATATCAAAATATGATCTTTTTTGCTGCGTGTATATTATCACTGCATAGCAACCTAGCCAAGTTATTTTTTAGGTATGTTTTTGCTCTGCTACATATGTCTTTCTGTGAGTGAATAATCATAATCTTACTAAGTTTTCGTTTAATAGTAAAAATCATGTTAATTTATATAGAGATTATTTTATTTATTGGTCTTGGTATGAGAGTTTTTTCAAAAGTTGTCAGGGCAAATTTGTTAACCTCACCATTCATACAATTTTTTTTATAACTTCTAGTATTGTGATTTTGCTACAGATAAAAAAGATGCCTTAAAGTATAATTTTTAAGATGTATGTTTGTATTCATAAAAATAAACAAAATGATTATTAAATACAAATGTTAAACCAAGTGACATCCTTGTAGTCCTATGACTTGTATGACACCAGTTAAATATTCCTCGCAATATTAATGGAAATCATAAGCAATAAAATGTTAGATTATTGTGTGCACAAATTACAGTTCTACAGTAATAAAATAATGATAAAATCAGATATAAAATTTTCAAATGTTATCGACTGTTTTGAATCTTAATTGGCCTTTCACAAGTTTGCTATTGCCAGAGATGATGTATGTACTCAGTATTTGATCATATATTTTCTTAGTTTTTTTAAATGAATGTTATGAATTAAAATATATATTACATTAAGCTGAAATGTAAAGAGCTTCGTAGATCTAGCCACTTTATTTTAATAACTAACGGCTATATTAACAATAACATGGTGCAGGGAGGCACAGTAATTGTGCAATGCTTTGTAATTTATGTTAAAACAAGAGGCCAAAGATATTTACAGTCATTTATTTTATATTGTTTGATTGTTGTGTATATTACATAATTTTGGAAGCAATTAATTTGAAAATATAGCTGAATTTGAATTGTAAGTAAATTACAATATGCTGGTTAGGGTAGCTCTTGCAGTATTTTGTGTTCATTAAAATGAACCTGCAAATTGATGAAAACTTTTATATTATATGAATCAACATGACTGATCTTTTGTTAATTTCGTAACAGGTGAAACTTCCACAGATTTTCCACAAGGGAAAGAAAGTTGGTGTACAGTATATTGTAAGTTCTGTTTACCTTTTCATAACTTATGTATCAACAAATCCCAAAAATAGGTTTCTTTTTATCTGGATGGAATATAGACTTTGTAATCCAGAGTCATGTGTGTGCTGTTCAGAGTTATGTAGCTTAGTAAGTTGTAGGAAATGTAGAGCTTTCCAATCAATTTAAGACCTCCTACAATTCAGATAATGATTGAGTGAATTCTTCCTAATCCACATAGTAGCCGTTACGTGACATGAAAGACACGTCAGCTTCTGTTTAGATTGTTTTTGAGCAACATGGACTTCAGTTCCTAAAGCTTTTATTCTATTTGTTAACCCTTTGAGATTCTGATGACGGTTATTATTTTCATCCATTTCTCAACCTCTTGAGATTCTGATTATGACCATACTTGTGAACGAAAGATGATATTTTTTAATAAACTTGTCATAAATTTTAAAAAGCACCATACAATTGAAATTTGAATATGGTGTGTATGGATGCCTGTTCTAGTTATGGAGACCAGTATATACTGTGATTTATGGCAGATGCACCATAGCAGTGACATTTGAATATGATGTGTATGGATGTGAATTTTTGTAATTATGGAAACCAATATATATTCCAATGTATGGCATATTTTCTAAGAAGTGACAGTAAACCATTAATTCTGCTTAGCATACTTATGCTGTTTAAGTGTATTTTACTTTTTTAGTTTTATGATAATAATATATATATATATATATATATATATATATATATATATATATATATATATATATATATATATATATATATATATATATATATATATATATATATATATATATATATCATATGTGGCTAAAGCAAGCAGAAATGAATTTCATATTATTGGAAAGGAAATTTATTGTACTTTTACACTGTGTATACAGAAATAGTGTTTCTTTTCTCCATTTAGAAAAATAAGATTATAGTAATGTTGTGGTGTTTTTTTGGGGGGAGGAGGGGCCAGGGGCATTGCATTTTGATGTTCTGCTCTTTATCTTTAAAATGACACCAAATTTATTAAAATAGCACGAAGTATGTATATTGTTACACAGTGATCAAAGACATTTATTGCTAAGCATTTTTTGCTCTGTCGGTGAAGGGCGAGTGTTCTGACGCAGACAGATTTTGACGTCCCCTTTCCTTGAAATACTCAAAGGGTTAAACTGAAGGCTTTTGTGAAATTTATTATTTTAGAAACAAATTAAATTTTTTTTTTATTCTATTGGTCTCAACACTATTGGCTTTAATTCATAAGTGCTCGAACAATTACAGAGGTGTGTGTATGTGAAACATGGTTATTTTATAAAATTGATACTACTTGCTTACATTATACTATATATATAAATAATTTGAATACCATATATTTGACCTGCCTAATTATCATTATGATAAGTATAATTGAATATAGTGCTAATTAGTGATGGTGATTTTTTGTAATAAGAACTCATACTATTTTTTTTTTTTTTTTTTTTTTTGCTTCTTTAGGCCCACGGTCCAAATCAGATGGTTACAAACGTAAAAAAAGAAGGTTCCGTACTGCATGGGCACGTGGTGAAATAAAGCAACCAAAGAAAAAACGAAATATTGACAAGGATTCCGAAAAGAGGGATGAGAAGGAAGAGGGCATTGATGGCAGTGATGATAAGGTTGATGTGGAAGAAGAGGGAAGGAAAAATTCGGATGAGGACTGTGAAAGGAGTGAAGATGTGAGTGTTCATTCTACAGATACTTCTGATGGATTAGAGCCCAACAGGAATTCTCAGGTTAATCAAATAGAAACCAACAACCAGGTAAGATTATTTATTACTTTTTCTGGTAGTTTTGCCAGAGAGTGTGATTTCAAATAGATTCTGATGTTAAAAGTAACCATACCCTATACATTGTATAAGTGTAAACTATCCTTAAAAAAAAAAAGATGTCAACAGTATTGAGTTTGAGGGTTGCCTCATATGAACTGGTGTCTTATGCATCTGACAGGGGTTTGACCTTGAAAGTGGGTTTCCTTGTGGCCCTTGTATCAGCCAAGAGAGGTGAGTTGCATGGCCTATCTTGCCTTGTTAACATACTTATGGGGGACGGCCGGAACCCTTATATATGGGGGTATAGGGCGAAAAATGCAGTCATGAAAAAATTCATGGAGCTTCATATGGCAATTGAGAATACGTATACGAAATATTTCTTCAAAATTCCTCTTACTTTCGTAGTTACAGGGTTATTAGTTAACGTAACTCAGTAAGCCTAAAACATTGATCCGTACAAGAAAATGCAATATTTCTTCTATTATCGTAAGTTTTGATAATTATTGTCAAAGAAATTGGGAGAAATGGCATCTGCAGACATTCCCCGAGTCGAGAAGGGAGACTTCATTCAGCTACCAAGTCCAACCATGATCCAGTACGAGCACAAACTTCAAGTAGTCTACTCGTTCTATTTCACCTCTGACATTCGCTTGCTTTTACGTATGTTTATGTATGTTTCGGCAAGAATTTCATCATGCCAATGAGGAAAAGATAAGGAAAACATCTCTCTAACATAAAGACAAAGAAAAATCACTCAGTTTTTACAGAATATCATAATATACGCATAGCTAGTGAAGAGAGAGGGGAGGGTTGCGTAGTAATGCCCCCGTCTTGCCTGACAGCACACGTCACACTGTGCCCAAGGCTACGATCTTTGAGCAGAGATATCTTCATTTATGATAAATAACATAGTTTTGGTTTTTTGATACCCAAAATGGAATATGAAATTCATAATAATCATGATTTATTAAATTGTCTGTAAAAAGAGAATACACGTTTGTTTATCTTTGTTTTGGCAAGAATTGCATCATGCCAAAGAGGAAAATACATGGAAAACATCTTGCTAACGTACAGAAGAAGAAAATTCGCTGTAATAAGCCGAGTTAGTGAAGGGGAGAGAGAGAGTTGCGTAGGAAGGAGTGCCCCCATCTTGCCTCGGGCAGTGCCCCAGGCTACGATATACAGTAGTACCTCGAGATACGAAATTAATCCGTTCCGAGGCGCCTTTCGTATCATGAAGTTTTTGTATCTTGGACCACATTTTACATGTAAAATGGCTAATCCGTTCCAAGCCCTCCAAAAACACCCCAGTAAATTTCATAATAAAGGTAAATTGACCTATAAACAATGAAATACTACAACAATTTGGACCATTCAATACGTAACTTAATAATAAAAATGCAAAACCTGTAAATAAAGTGTATATTAGTGTACAAGAAATAATATTACTGTAACGTAAAATGTGGAAGCTTACCTTTCGAGTGAGGCTATCTCTGAAAGTGGCTGGCGAGGAGGAGGGGAGACAAACGGCAGATACGTACACTTAACTTTACGAAACACACAAAAAAATGTCAGAAAAACAAACTAAACTTTACAAAACCCATTAACAAAACTGTAACACTTAACTTTACAAAAAAACTTAAAATAAAATTTATTTTGTCTTTTTGTGATTTTTACATATATTTTTACTTTTTTATACTTTACGTGATTTCAATTTCTTCACCACCGAATGGATGCCAGTCCGTTTACAGCATTTTTCGAACCACCCATAAGAAGCCTTGAACTCTGGGGTTGCCGTTGATGTCCCCTCTCCGCCGTGGTCTTCGGCTTGGGCAATCAAATCGCCGAAAATAGCGCTGGCCTTCTGGCAGATTGCCGTCTCAGTTATCGTATCGCCTTCGATTTCTTTGTCCTCGATCCATACAAGAAGCAGCTTTTCCATTTCATTATGCACATGGCTCCTCTTGTTGGACAAAAGAGTCACGCCCTTGGAAGGAGTAGTTGCTTTGATGGCTTCCTTCTGCTTAAGGATGGTGCCAATCGTCGAAGGATTTCGGCCGTATTCCTTAGCGATCACACTCAACCGCAAGCCAGCTTACATACTTTTTTATTATCTCCATTTTTGTCTCCATAGAAAGCATTCTCTTCTTTCTGTGAACTTCGGCAACTTTCTTGGGACCCATGACTAATATGTACTGTACGTAATTAAGTTACGTATGTAGTACGTATGCGAATTAGGTTCTCACAACACGATTAAGTAGCACAATGAAATCACTAACGAATTTACGATACTAAACTAAATCGTTGGACCAAACGAATGCCGCATGCATACGATGAAGCTTTGGGTGCGAAGTGGCCGAGCGAGCGAAGGTACGCCACCACGTAGGATGCGTGATGGGAGGGATGCTGTCCAATAGGAGAGAAGGATCTCATGGCTTGGCTAGCATCAGGAACCAATGGGAGAACAGGAGGATGGTGGCGAGTCTACTAGAACTAAGATGGCGGTGCGCGGCGCGAGTTTCAAAATTGTTATCGGGCGAATCTCGGACTTTCAGAAACCTTTCGTATCTTAATCGTATGTAGAGCAGTAAAAATGTTCGTGTCGGCTTTTGTATCTCGAGTTTTTCGTAAGTTGAGCCTTTCGTATCTCGAGGTACCACTGTATGAGCAAAGGGATCATCATTTATGATTGAATTATGATAAATAAAATAGTTTTGGTTTATTAATACACAAAAAAGAAATATACATTCATAATAATCATTATTTATTAACATTGTCTTTATAGAAATACGAAGGAAAACTTTGAACGCCCGTATCTCAAAACTATACTTATTGACCTTCAAAATCTATCTTCTCACTTAGTTTTAAAGCTATAACATTGGAATGTGGTATATAACTCAGAAAGACATTATAGAACAATCAAATGAAGCCCTTTTTTTCAATTTTTGTTTCATCTTTTTTTTTATAAATTTTTTTCCTCCTGATTTATAGGGTTTATTTTTTTACCATATTGACAAATTCATATCTAGCAAAAAAGTGACTTTGAAAAAAAACTCCTCATTCGATTGGAGGTCTACATATGGTAGTAATCCTAGGTCTTAATATTAAATATCAAAGGAGGAGATAGAATTTGAAAAATGGTTATTTTCGGGATAAATTGCCCTGGCGTCACAAAACTGAAGGTCAGAGGCGAAAATCACGTGCGGTTTGGAGATGTCCCAAGTCACCTTATTAAGTGGTATGAATATCAAAGTCCTGTCCTTAAAAAATGGCATTAGCCGGCCGGCCCCCTTAAGGTTAAAGACCAGTCAGAACCCTTCAATTCTGAATCCAAGATTGGACATGTCAGACATATTCTACATCTTATGGTACTCGGTTATTGTTTTTGGCCCTTAGGGTGCTCAGAGTTATTGTTTTTTGCCCCTAAGGGCTGTTATCCAGATTGCTCTTACCCCTTATAAGCGTTTTAGTGGACTTCTTATCCCTTTTGACTTTCACCCCAATTGTATGTTTTCTTGGGAGGATTTTATTTTATTTTATTTATTTATTTATGATTGTAGGGGGGGGGGGGAGGGGGGGGGGAAAAGGGGGGGGGGGGGGGGGGGGGGGGGGGGGGGGGGGGGGGGGGAGGGGGGGGGGGGTAAAGTTGTGCCTCCAGCAGACTGCATCTTTCCTTCCATCTCATTCTTAGCTGCACCTTTGTGCCAGCCACAGGAGGCCCTTGCAAAGATCAGTATCAACCTGGAAGATGGAACACCCTCCCTTATCCTGGTTGTAGCTCTTATTATATTTCAAGCAGATTTTTTAACATGGCAGGTTTCTGTCAGATGTTTTTATGCATGCTTATGCATGTGATACAGATCTATGAATGGTTCTCTTAAGATGTGGTTGTCACAGAGGTTGTGTGCTGCTAGTTGTGTGTCCCTGTTAATTCATCCTAGTCTTTTACTTGTCTTCATCAATCTTCCCATTTGCTCACATGGAGATTTGTTCTTGAAGCACCTGCTTATGCCTCGAGTACTTATGTCAAATGTTATTTGAGTATATACATATTGAAAAGTAAAAGTGTAGGCAAATAAAATAATTTTGAGGTTAAATATCTTTTTTACTTGCTTCAAAATTTGGATGCCATCGTTTTTACTTTGTTGCTCCAAAATTTGGATGCCTGTTACAGTGTATTATGCACAATACAGTAGGATGATTGAAGGTACTTGTAGTTTTTCTATATACTCTGCCTAATCTTACACTACCACTTTTACACACTTGCTCCGTAAACAGAATTTTATAATGACCTGACTAGCATGTACTTTTCATTTGAGACGTGGAAGAAGCTTAAATTTTTTTATTATTATTATTATTATTTTCCAGGTTGGTGTCGAGTCTGAGGTTGCTCTGTTTAATGGTCACTTAAGTACTGAAGACAGTCATGACAGCATGAGAGTCACTTCTGCTGCTGATGAGTTGGCAGCAAAGGCTGGTAATTTAACCAAAGATACAAGAGAAGTTGCAAAAGATGATATGGATGACAGGAGTCTGGACACCACAGTTGAAACAGAAGACTCTGTTGGTTAGTATGGAAAGGTTCATGGGAAGTAATGTGAAAGTTATATTTTATTTAGTATTTATATTAATGATAGATGAATCCAGATATTCATTTTTTATTTCCATTTTTAATTAGTAGTCTAATTTTACTTTCCTTTTAGTTTCATCATCTGAGCAGGGTGGTGGTGGTGGAGGCACCACAGAAAAAAATGGGGTTTTGATTGACTGGAATCACCTGGAAGCTGTTTACGAGTCATGCATATCTGCTACTGATGGAGCAATGGTTGATGATCTCCAGCGACTATATACATCCCTCTCAGTCCTCATTAAAAAACACATTGCATCCATTAATCGAACTCTCTTGCTTCAGGTAAGCTATTATTTGTAAAAAGAAAGGGTAATGTAAGGAACTTTGTTGATGATTGCATTTTTCTTAAGGTTGGTAGAACTTTCATTAGATGGATTTGAAGCTCCCTTATGGCAGTGAAAGTTAGAAATTGTCTCTCTATACTTTTGGGTTATTGTGACTATGTCAACAGGAATTTTGCTGAAATGAAATTCAGAAACAAAGCGAGGTATGTACTTAGTAGTAGTAGTAGTGTAATTTTTTGTGAATCAAATTCTCATGATCTTCCTCATGCTGTTTCCTTTTTGTCGTGAATATGGCAAATTTTTAATCAGTTTGTATTTTTCACAACTATCAAACCTGAGATCTTAACATTAGGATAAATAACTTTGGGCCAGCTGGAAACTGGTAAAGTTAAAAAATTGTGTATGCAAGGGGCTATTGGCATCTGTGCTTGGTCACGAGTCATGCGGAGCCACCCACATACCCCTCTTTAACTCATGATCCTGTTAGTTATTCTTCCAACCCAGGTTAGTTGTTAGAGGGGTGGTTAGAGGTGGGCTTTTTTATTTTAAGACCTCAGGTTTGTTAGTTATGAAAAATACAATTGTTCATATACGAAACAAACCTTGGGTCTTAGCATCAGGATGAATACTCAGCACCAGCTGGAAACCGGTAAAGTTTAAAATAATTGTGGACTCAAGGGGCTATTGGCATCTGTGCTTGGTCACGTGATATGTGGAGCCACCCACATACCCCTCATTAACTTGTGTCCCCGGTAGTTATTTTCTTACCGCCTTTAAGAGAGGATGTGCTTTGCTCCGTCCTTTTAAAGCCGGTTTAGTTTGCCCCTGTTGTTTTCAATTTGTTGTTTGGAATTCCTGGGTATGTGAACATGAAGCCTTCTCATGCTGTTAGTCTTCCTGGATATCACAAGCAGCAGATAAAACGCCCTGATATTTTCTTCGACAATTTCGACGTTGAGGTACTAAACGTGTAGTAAGTCGTAGGCGAAGAAACTCTTATGGTACGGTTAATTCGTTACCTGTGCTTTGGAATATCACACATTCATATGGATTGCCTGTAATCCAAAGCTTTGATGTATCTGCATGAGCTTTGGGAAGTAATTATGACTAATTGTGCTCCTTTCCCTGCAGGGAGAGGTGTGCATCGCCATCTTGTTTTCGTTCCAGATACGTGGGTAGAGAGGATGTAGGTGTGCGGTCGGCGTTAGGCCTATCAAGAACCAACCCAAAAAGGACAGTTGGTTTGATATATAACGTCGTGCTGCCATCCAGGGTCCCACATGATGGATGTCCCTTTTATCCTGATATGCATTGAATGGCTGTCGGAGGCGTCGCCATCTGTAAAGAAGCAGATAGTGCAACAAGGCAGCCTTTAATGTCGGGTTGCTATGCCTACGAGAATAACATGAACAGCCTTGAACCTCTGGTAGGGTGCTGGCTTCGCATTTGAGATGCTGAGTGAGTCATAAACATGGCGATGCCATGACGTCACTTCATAGCTGCGGCCTACACGGAGACATGCTTCCATTTTCATTTCGAGGTACAAGAGTACTTTACAACTATGCTTTCGGATTGGAGATTTTTAATGCACGTTGTTTTTGAGAAAAATTACAAGCGTTAGGAGATATAAGTCACATAATGGAAAAGACATAAGTTTTTCCTCTGTATCCTTCCGCTTAGGTGTCAACAAGCTTAGGTGATGGGCTTTGTTGCCAGTGCATTCTCCTGCCAATCCTGGAAGAAGCCAGGACTGTCACATCCTTGTAAAGTAGAAATGCCACAGAAGGTTGGTTCTCTTGATCTTGGTTGCAAGAGTACCATAAACAGCCTCACGCTTCCATCAAGTGTGGTGACGTCAGAGCCAAAACCGATCCAAAATGGAGGTAGTCATGACGTCACAGCCTACTGATTGTCGATCTGCTTCGCAGCCTCCGAACCTATATGCTTTCTGACTCATTGGTACACACAGTAATGAAGCATAAATAGGATCTATGGGTGAAAATTGCTAAGAAAGACAAAAAGAAAAGGCGTGATTCGTCTGCTTCTTCGTCTTCTTCCTCTAGATGGTGTCGTAGCTAAGTTTGATGGCGTCACTGAGTGTACCAGTCAAGTTTTGGAGGATACGGGATTTCGTGACTGATCCTCTGGACAAGAGAAGAAGAGTAAATTCTTCATCTTCAAACCAGGACTGTCACAGCCCAATCAGCAAGAAAGTCAAGAAGTCGGTGGCTGGTAAGCTCAAAGCAATCGGACGAAGCCGTTTACAAGAGTCTGAACGAGCGAAAGCGTCGACGGTCGCTGGGCTAGAGGTCGACATGGAGTTGCCAGTGGTGACTAAGAGAGACTACAATGCCGTTGCTGAACTTGATACATACGCCGATGCTTTTACAAACGTTTTCCATGGACTCTAGATGTCAGAGTAATGCAATATGATAAAATTGCTTTCATGTTTGTATATAGGATTGCAAACAGATACCTTCTCAAATCCTACTGACTATTTAAGATCGAGCCATCAGTGGCCATTACAGATCAAAGATGCCGCGGGTGTATGGTCGGATGGCCATGACGCATGCAAATAGATACCTTCTCAAATCCTACTGACTATTCGCGATCAAGCCATCAGTGGCCATTAAAGATCAAAGATGCCGCAGCCGTATGATTGGACGGCCATGACACATGCAAATAGATATCTTCTCAAATCCTACTGACTATTTGAGATCGAGCCATCAGCGGCTTTATGGTTGGACGGTCATGACCCACCCGGACGTTTGTCAGAGGGTAGGAGTGAGTTAACGTCTCCTGTGGCTGAACACAGTGCGTTAGAACCAGAGGGAAGAGAAAACCAAGAGTTTCTGGCTTCATATGCGGAGGTGATTGATTTGATTAATCAGTTCAAGAACCTTTTGGGGAGCACGGAAACACCTGCCAGTATGCTTTCCCCGGGGATTGACATGGTGTTTGGTTTGAAAAAGGATACAAAAGTGTATGAATTACCTTGTTCTAGTCATGTAGAGTCCATTTTACAACACGTAAAATGCACGGATTGATGAAAGTATATGGATACCTCTTAGTAATCGTATGCAGCCTGAATGGTGGGAAATAGCATACTTTGGGTTGACTCCAGAAAACTTTAAACCTTTACAGGTAAGAAGAATTCCCATGTTTTATATACTTGTTGGTATAAGCTGGGTTCTTCCTATAAAAATATTGACCAAACGCTTCGACTCTTACACAAGTAGTTAAAGTTAATTGAAATCTTGGTTCCTTTGAAAGTACTGTAGAACCATTCTTCTTAATGAAATCGCTTGGAAACTTAAGTCGAAAGGAAGAGGTGAACGTCTTTCTTTCGCCACTTGAAGTAGCCAAGCCAAAGTAGGGCACTTGTAACCTAAGATGCTATAGCCAGGATACTTGGGTCATACCTTTTAGCCTGACTATGTCAACTTAGCCTAACAGTGGGTTGATGACTTAACATGGTCTGGCTGCTTGAACATGCCTTTACTATCTTAAGTTGGGCGAGTTAGTAAGGTTATAAGTATAGGCGAGTATAGACTAGTGCCTAGGCTACCCATTCAAAATACTTTTACCACCTCAGCATAGAAGGTTGTGGTTGTAGCCTAGCATGGATAGCCCAAACTTTCTTGAACGACTTTACCCTACCTTAACCTAAGTCATTTAGTTTCTAGATTAAGCTAGTCTATACTAGCCTAGCCTAGGGAAGAGTACATCTCTGATGGACTTAACCTACCCTAAGTGATGGAGGAGTTAGCCTAGCCTAATTGGAAGAGTTAACATAGCCTAACCTAACCAAACCAGGGTCCTAGCCTAATTGGAAGAGTTAACATAGCCTAACCTAACCAAACCAGGGTCCTAGCTTAATTGGAAGGGTTAACATAGCTTAACCTAACCAAGCCAGGGTCAACCTGGTCTTGCCAACTTAAGATAAGTTAGTCAATTCTTAATTGACTGTACCTACTTAGACTAGTCCAAGTGGTTGTTGGCTAGGTTAACCTGGAATCTGCAAATGGGTCTCTTCCATGCTGGTCTATTTCTATATTGGAGTCATGAACCTAACATGAGGGTTCGAGCTTCAGTTGGCTAGGGCAAGGCATCAGAACCTTATCATATCTGGGAGGGGAAAGTGAGGAGTTTCTCATTCTTCAAGAGTGAGGTAGGGTTAAGTGACGTTGGGTACAATTTGGGCTAGGTTACTCGAGAATAGCACCATGATGGTTTCTGGCAATATAGGATTTCCCTTTGGAAGGTAGCATATTGAACATATGCCCATATATTATAACAGGTCACTGCATAAGGTGTTTCGTGATTGGGAAATAACATTACTTGTGGAAAAATGAGCCATGTCCTATTAACAGATTAATTCCTTGGACAGGAGGTTAATTGGGACGTATCTGAATAGAATATATTATCATAGGACATTCTCCTGGGGTTTTTCCTATGATATAGTCTATATAATTGGAAAAGTTAAGTGTATCTTAGTTTTTACAAAAACACTCCGCTGTTTAATAGCTCTCCTAGGGCTGAGGGCTGGCCTGAAGGATTGGATATTTTTTACCTGGCTAGGAACCAATTGGTCACCCAGCAACGGGACCTGCAGCTTATTGTGGGATCCGAACCGCACTATATCGATATATTATTTTCTATCACCAGAAATAAGTTTCTCTGATTCCGTGTTGGTCGAGATGGGAGTTGGACCTCGGACCACCGGTTTGGTTGATAAGTGCACAAACCACTCGTCCAGAGAGGAACTCGTATAATGGAAAAACCATGTAAGAGCACTCGTCCAGAGAGGAACTCGTATAATGGAAAAACCATGTAAGAGCTGTCTCGGGTTTTACCCTTCGAGGAGCCTGAGGATTCTATTGCGATACTGGGAACAACCTGGAGGTTACGCGAACTTTAGGTTTTACCTGTTCCGCCATGTCCTGAACGTAAGGATGGGTTCCAATAATTAAGGAGGACCCAGGATGAGTGACTGATAAATTTTATCGTAGCACAATCATCGCTACGAGGTTCGTGTGGGGAAGAGGAACCACCGATAGGTAGAATTAATATCTCAAAGGTCTGGAGGTTGACCAGTATCCCTTTTCCAACTAATAGTTCTAAGTTTTTGGGTGTAGAGTGTCACCTCGGACGTAACACGACTCCAAAGGTCTTTAGCTCGCATATACAGAATGACTCTTTGGCCGTGAATGCCTGTATAGAGGAGGTTTCTGTCCATTAAAGGCATTCTGTCAGTAGACAATGATCTGGTGGAGAGGTTATCAGAACAGGGAAGTATCTCTGTAATTATATGTATGGTGATATACATTAGACTGGTGATTGGGCATGTGAATATCGCTTCACACTGAGTAATGTTCAGATGAATCAGGAGCAGTGAACTGGATGGGGTACATAAGAACGTTGATCTGATAAGTGAAAACATACTCTGTATCAGAGTACCCTTGACGGCACATACATCAGTCACATTACAGAAACTGACCGTGGATGGGGGTCTTTCTCTGAACTTGGTAGAGTGGGAGTACTCAATAACCAGATTTTTGACGTAGACTCAAAAGTAGTTAGGAACATCAGTTCCAATTTGCCCCAGAATCCAGGATAATGAGTCAATGCAGCACAGGTCATGATGACAGATATATTTCTTAGTCATGCTCAGTATGGTGTGAGTATGTGTGAGAGACCTTCAGGAGGGCTGACTTTGACTTGTCAAGTACTCTATGGTTATAGAAAGGACTACATCGCCTAGAACAAAGGTGGTAAGACGTAAAGGAACAGGCCAAACTGAGGCAATCGGTCAAGCCTACTCCTTGTTTGTCAAGTTGTACCAATGAGGTTATACATAAGAGAAGGTCATCAGAGGAATATGGGCCTTCTGGCATTTAAGAACATATCTTAAAATGATCGTGACGGTTGGTCTGTAATTGTATCGAAGATCAACATGGAGCAATGTTAAGGTGGTGTCTGTTTGTTCATTGAAATTTGATAGTGGGTTCATTGTTATGAAAACCCACTTTCAATTTCCTGTATATATATAAGGTTGCCCAGAGGGTCTTGGACACAATTTCCTTGGGTCCTTTGGTGGCTGCTCAACAAATGGTGTAACTCGTCCAGTACCCTGGCATCTTGTCTAAGATGATGGTATGAATGTGAAATGGAGTTAACTGGCCTCTTTCCTTTTCAGATTTTTGTCTCTTTCTTTACTTAGGGCAGTAAGAAGAGAGTACCATCATGAGCTGGAATGGACAAGGTACGGGTGAGTGAAGTGGCCATACTGTTAGGGTTAGTATCAGTAAGATACCTATCAGTAGCAGGACATTCCTCTCTTTAACAAGGGGGAGAGGAATAACAAACCTACATGAGTGGATGAATTGGTTTGTTAGGAGAACAGATCTTCTTATCTTCCTCGGACACAATGAACTATGACATTGTGTAAAACCCAGAAGTCTGACTCTATGATATTCATATATGTCTTGGATTCGGAAATACTGGTCAGTTGTTTCGTAGAATTCTGGTATTCAGAAAACTGATCAAAGGTGTCAAACTCTCAGTTGGTTAATAGTACTTACCTCCCACCAAGAGTAAGTCTATCCTAATGTTAAGACCGAAGGTTTGTTTCGTATATGAACAAATGACAAATTTTTAACCAATTTGTATTTTTCATAACTTACAAACCTGAGGTCTTAACATACAAAGGCCCACCTCTAATCACCCCTCTATCAACTAACCTGGGTTGGAAGAATAACTAACGGGGTTACGAGTTAATGAAGGTTATGTGGGTAGGTCCACATGTCTTGTGACCAAGCACAGATGCCAATAGTCCCTTGCTTACACAATTATTTTAAACTTCACCGGTTTCCAGCTGGCACTGAGTATTTATCCTAAAGTTAAGACCGAAGGTTTGTAAGTTATGAAAAATACAAATTGGTTTATAAAAATGTCATATTGATTAAAAATTTGTCATTTGTTCATAGATAAAACAAACCTTCGGTCTTAACCTTTTGGTGGGAGGTAAGTACTATTACCAACTGGAAGTTTGCCACCTTTGATCAGTTTTCTGAATAGCAGTAGGGCAAATTAAACCGGCTTCAAAAGGATGGAAGCAAAGCACGTCCTCTCTTACAGGCGGTAAGAAAATAACTAACAGGATCACAAGTTAAAGAGGGGTATGTGGGTGGCTCTGTATGACTCGTGACCAAGCACAGATGCCAATAGTCCCTTGCGGACACAATTTTTTAACTTCACTGTTTCCAGCTGGCGCCAATTTATTTATCCTAATGTTTTGACCGAAGGTTTGTTTCATATATGAACAAATTTTATTTTAATGATCCTTCTTAGTCTGTTTTCCAATGCTGTTTCCTTTTTGTGTTGAATAGTTCATTTTAAATTTACTTTCCTTGGGTTAATAGGTTGGGAATTGTATTGTGATAACAGAAAACTTGAAGACATCACACACAAACTAAAAGGCAATATAGTATATATGGGTGGAATCTAATCCTTTCATAGTTTTGTTTATTCAGTACCAAATGGAGTAGTAATCAACAGTATTTTTACATTTCAGGAAATGGAAGGTGAAATCAGACGGTTCACACAGTTCCACAAGAAGAGCTGAGTTTTAAATACATGTTTATATTTATTGTTAAGTTGTAAGAGGCACATGAATTTTTGTAGTATGCACATTGCAATAGTGCATGCTCTTAAATTTTATTTATTTTTGCATGTACTAAAGGATAACACAGATCTGTAGAACTGGAAGTCAATGCCTCCTTTACACTCCAAGTGATAAGCCTTTGAAATGGTTATTATAACTATTTTTGATATGATGTCACTTGCATACATTTATATTGTGATTACATGAATTTTAATTTGATTCATTTTTATGGGTGTGCTTGCTTGAGTTTCAGTTATGCAGGTTTGTGTTCTTATCATATGGGCAGACTTGTAATTTATGCCATTGTAGGAGTAAGTTGAAATGGTTAAAATTTTAAATAAGATTTTATAGTTTGGACATTCAAAAATTATATATTTCAGTCAGCGTGTAATACACTATATATAGTTTATAAGATTATAAAATCATAGCATTGCTGTAAACATGAATATTCAGTCCAGGTTAGAGTTTGGTGAAATGCAGTAGTCCCAAAATTGTTGTTACATATACATATTTAAAAGTTTTATATTTTGAAAATTCAACCAAAAGGGGGGGGAGGAGAAGTGGAAAATTAAATTTATTACAAGACATATAGAAGCATCAGTGTAACGTAAGATGTGCCAGTAGTGATGTTTCGGTGATGATTTGTATTTAATTTTAAGTCTTTGTAACCAAATATGGCTAAAGAGGTTTTAGGGTTTTGTTTCAAGTTATTATATAGCAACATACCTTTTATAGCTGTACTTATCTGTAGGATGGTACTTTTCATATGTAATCCATGGTATCTGTATTTATAGCCAGCAATCTATAGTGTATATTTAGATGAGGATAGTAGGTCAAAAATAAATAACTTTTTTTTTTATTTTTATTGTACAAAGGTATTTGGAAAATATTCAGGTTTTTTCCATTTAAAACCACATGTATTTTTTGAATATATATAGTGTAAATAATTTTCAACTGCAGCCTCATGTTGAAATTGGAAATTTTTCTGACCTGTCTCTTATTTCAGTTTTGTGCACTTGGGAGATTGATTTTTATTTAGCTTTTTCCTGACACATTGAAAGAGTTGACTGTATGTGGATTTTTATTGATTTGGTAGATTCAGAAGTGGGTGCATTGTTTTTCATAAATTTTATATAAAAGGGGTTTTAATTTTTCTTAAATATTGCATCTCCATCTTACGTTGTTGTCAATGTGAGTTATATGATGTTGAAAGAGTTTAAACTATTCTTTAAAGAATTTCTACAGCATTGGTAATTTTGTGGGTCTTAATTGGCTAGGTTTCCCTTTCTTGTTTCATCATAACAAAAACTTTGAATTACTAACAAGTATTTTTTTTTCTTCAAAAGTATCCAGAACAGAAAATAAATATATAAGTAAAGTTATTTTTTTGGCACCCTTTGAGTTAATAGATTAGATTTATCTTCAGTAGTTATCTGGTGAAATAACTTATACAATTTAATTGATAACCGTTGAAAGTAGTGACAATGTTTGCAACAAGAAGTAAAAGCACTTTGGCTTTAACGGTGGTCATATGACTTGTTTACTATATAGATAATGGTGATAGTGAGGATGTAAGTTCTTATGGACCTAGTAAATCTCGATAATTATTGTAGCATAAACTTCTTGTTGAGAGACTTGACCATGCAGTGTAACAGTGCTGGAGTCATATATTTGCTTAAGTAATTTTGTAGAATCATATTTACTTTTTTAATTATATTATTAGGTAATTCAAAAGGTTTTAGTTTTGGTTTTCCATGAAATATAGAACTTCCAGTGTTGAGTTCTTTAGTCAGCAATTTGTAAACATTTAATGGGATTATTGAAGACTGATAAAATATTTAGGTTACTTGGAAGGATACTAGTAACACCTTTTACTTGCAAAATATTTAACTTTTTGGATGGAGCATTTGGCAATTCTAAAGTGGCAATTTAATTAATAACTGTTGTAAACAGTTATTAATTAATAACTGTTGTAAAGTTTATTTGGCTGTCATAATTTTAGTCACCAACAGTGTTGACTATTTTTTTCATGATTTACAGTTATTTTTAAATGGACTTCATGTCAGTCTCAGAGTGGAGTGGACTCTGTCATTGCCTAGTTTACTAAATGAGGTTAAATGCTGTATCTGGTCTGGTCTGGCTTTGTTCCATAGAAAGGGGCAGGTATCACAGAAAAATACAGTATCAAATGTTTGGCTTCTGTTATGTTTTTTCCATGGATGGCTATCCTCTGTTAATCATAAATTGTACTTAAACACTGGACAGTTTTGCATCAATTTGTAGAGGATAATTTGGGCTTGCCCAAGTACCAATACTATAAGGTATGTGAGAGAAAGCGGTGGGCATGTTAGTGTCGCTTATCTACCAGTTTGCGTTGGATTAGTAAATAAAGTTTTATGAAATATAGAGTTTTATAAGGTCTGCTGCCCAGGTATAGTTACATAGGTTTGTAGTTCCAACTTTATATTAGTGGAAAGAGTAAGCACTGTTGTGTCTTGACTTTTAACTGGTAGCTTTGTACTATGATGGCAAGACTGAAAGTGGGGCGAGACATTATCCAATGTAAAACTGAACTGGTCTAGTGTACATGTAATTGTTGTAGTTTATGCTTATTTTTCATGGTAAAAATTCTTTACATATTCTTGGTAATATTTATATTACAGTTTGTATGTAATTCATGTTTATTATTATTTTGGTGTATTTAAAGTTAACAGTAGGAATGAATTTCATTCTTAGAAAAAAGATGTAAAAAATACCCAGATCTTAAATTATGAATTGGTTTAATAATTTTTTTTATGAGTGCTTTATCCTAAGGAAAATTATCATCAGCCTGTCATGGACATATTAATGCTGCTGAAGTACTTGAGGGTGATTCATGTATTGTAGAGGATTTGTTTAGCTAAGTTTAAGGTACATGTATTATAAAATGGGACTTGAGTGTGAAGGGAAGTTTCAAAGGCCTGATTTGTAGCTGTAGAAACATTGTTATGCAGTTGAAGTTTGCAATAATTAGAGATGGTCATTGACAACAAAAACTGTTGTAATGCAGATATTTACACTGTTTGATGTGGTCTTTAGCTCCTTCCAATTTGTCAGATACTATAGGTATTTCAGAATTTTTGTTCCTAAGGTACTGTGGGTTACACTTGAAAACAATAGTTTGAATGTACAGCATTGCATACCCTTAGTTAGGCCATATTGAAGCTTAACCCGTTTTATTTTTGCAAAAATCAAAAGAAGCTACCCTAAACCTCAAGGTAATATGTTTTATTTTGAGTATTAAATTATTTCCTTAATGGAGGTTTGAAGCAACTTGGTCTAAAGTAATAATATTGCTTTTAGAAGCATTGAAGCTACTTGGCTTAAAGTAATCATTTTGCTTTTAGAAACATTTCTGATATTTCAGAGTGTAGGATTTTGTTTCTCGCATATGAATTGCCAGTTCTCACCATGTCCGAAGTTACTTCCCTGTGATAATTCTTGTCGCCTTGGATTAAGTACCTATTTGTACATTTGGGCTGTAAATAATTGTAATTTCAGGTTATGAAATTGAACATGGGAGATGTTTTTCCACTTTTCCATTAGTTTTAGTTTTATTTACCCTTAATGACCATGAATGCAATTTTTCTTGTGCTTTTGGTAAAGAAATGATCGTTGCAGACAATATGTATTTAATACTTAATTTTTTACCCACCTTTTGTTATTGAGGAAAAGCTTCCAAGACTATGTAGAAATTGAGGTATGTGGCATCTAGTATACTAAACCTATGATATATATTAAAGTTGGGATATTGTTTCCATTTGAGGTGAAGATAGTGGTAAACAAGACAAGAGACCTTCCGGAGAGTTGTATTATGTTATTCTTCATTTCATGTGGAACTAATGTCTTGATATGAATATTGCAATGCAGAATAAATGAAGAAACCAGAACTTTCAATGCATGTTTTGCTAGAGCTGAGCAACTAAGTGCATAAATTTTTGAGTTTGCATTTGTATAAACTTAAGAGATTTTGCCACTTTGGTAATGCATTCATGAATATACAGTATGTTGAAATTAGCAGAACAGGATCCTTGTACTTCAAAAGTGTACAAGACTTCATGCCTAAACATGTAGCATAGTTTACCAGTATTATTTAGTAAATATTTGATATATAACAATTGTTGGTATGCATGTATTTTTCATAAAACAAGTGTAACCGCAATGTATTGAGTAAATTTAGTATTAAAAACACACCCTATTGCCAGCTCCATAAGAGATGAGTACTCGAGACTGTTCGTTAAAATACCTAATACAAAAAATTTGATGGTTTTAGTTTTTAACATGGGTTTCAGCCTTTGCCATAGAAAATGTTTTGAAAGATGGAAAATCTGATCCAACTTCAGAGCATGTTTCTTTTTCATCTATCCTAGGATCATGTAAAAGTAGCAGTTTCTTATTTAGTGTGGAGACAACAGATACCTATTTAGACTCCTGATGAGACTATTACACACTTAAAACTATTTATCTATAACTATGCAGATACACTGCAAAATAAACTGATTGATCCAAATCTTCATCAGCCATAACATCTAACAAAACATAACTGTGTTCCTTACCTGATTATGCTTCTATTTTTACAGCAAAATTATGTGCAGTAAGATTGGCCATTAAAGTGATCAAAGATACACCATCACAGAAATATGTAATTTTAGTGATTAGAAGAGCTTTAGAAACCCTTGAAGCTCCCTGTTCACACGGGCGAGCTTTGTTTGACTAACTTTGCTTGATGTGACGTCAAAAGTGGAGATAAAGCGGGAAAAGTTTAGACTTTCCCCACTTCTGATGTCACATCGAACAGTTCGTCAAGCTTCGTGTGGTTGGGGCCTTAGAATTATATTCCAATAAATTATCCTTGCGCAGCAAATCAACCCTTCACTACATTGTATGAAGAAGAAAATTTAAAAATTGAACTAAAGGAAATTAAGCTGATAAAGTAGCCAAAGCTGCAAATTCTCTCACATGATCACACATGAACATGACAGAAACATTTAAGTTCAACTTTGACATATGGGATTCATTATTTGAGAAGCACAGACAAGGGATTCATTATTTCAGAAGGACAGACAAGTAAATTGGATATGTTAGAATTTGTCAACTCATTTGACGCATGGATATCTAATGAATAGTCCCCATGTTTTTTGTATGAATGTCCAAAATAAAGTTGACAACAAATGTCAAGTTTTGGAAACAAATCAACTTGAAAAGTAATTTTGTCGGAATCCATCTTTGCAGTTAACCCAGTTATAAAATTTTTAGAGCTGTAATATAATAAATTAGCTTAGTTGTCTGGTTAAACAGCAAATACATACTGCCCTTTATAGATACCTGATGTGTTTGCTTGCAGTCTTGTAACAGCATGAAGAAATCTTAACAGCTGTCTGATACATTGTGCAAGTGCAATGAAGTTTATAAAGATGATGATAACCATTGCAAGCTGTATTGAATTATGCAAAAATTAAATAATAATGCCCCTAACAAGAATAGTATGCCAACATGCTACACATAAATGTTATTAAATATGGCTTCACCTTTTATGGGGTTATGAACTACAATGAAGTTTCTTAAACAGTGTCCTTTGCTCTTTCTGCCTGAACTATCATGGCAGTACACTACAAAGGTACTATTATGGGTTTTATTTCTCCTGTAATAATCATTATTACTATATATGAGAAACCGACTTCAAATCAAACAAATTGTTCTGCAATTGCTTAAGCAATATTAATAACCACATCTACCAATATATTTGCATTATGACTTGGCAGGGAAAACTGACTTAAGTTTCACATGCTTTACTTCATTACCTTATAATACTGTTACTGAAAAAAAGAACTTCCCAACCCAGGCATGTTAAAATTAAACCATATCTATAAAAAAATGAAAGACTGTACAGGATGGAGTGCAATCCTGGTAGTATAGCATTTTCAAACTAATGCATGTCAACTTAGCAACAGCTGGCAAGTTTTGTTATGTAACCTTAGGAATTTCTTCAGTTGCATGCTTGACCAATGGACATTGATGAATAACTGGTTACATTTATGGCAACATGTTAATGATCTTAAATCCTCTTTAATCAATTATTTAAGGGATTTATTTATAATCTAATACATAGTCTAATGTCAGAAGTGCAATGCCTTTAAGTTTGTTCACGAAATCGCATAATTTGAGGGGAAGAATGTTCGAGCAGCTCAAGTCGTTCAACATTAACATGTTAATGATCTTAAATCCTCTTTAATCAATTATTTCAGGGATTTATTTATAATCTAATACAGTCTAATATCAGAAGTGCAATGCCTTTAAGTTTGTTCACAAAATCACATAATTTGAGGGGAAGAATGTTACGAGGCTGTTTAAGTTCAGTTCAACATTACCTGTTTATTACAATGAACTTCATTGGATCCTTCTTACAATTATTTAAATTAAATGCTGCTAGTTGCCATTGTCATTCATAAGTGCCAATCATAGCTTGAAAGGTTTTCACCGGCATATCGCATTACTGTCTCGGTGAGCTAAGCATGAGTCAAAGTCTCGTGGGAGGTAGAGAGGGTGTGTTTACTGATTGCGTGTGTGCAAGTATGATGAGTCATTAGGGTGTGTAACTTTATTAAACTATCCATTGCCTCTACTAATTAAGGATCTTTAAACAATCCTAAGACTTAACAACGTGCTGAGCAATATTACATTCCACAAAGTGTCCCTATGTGGATCATCAAAAAATAAAGTGACTGATAAACATGATTTAGGCTGGTCTGCTTCAACTACCTAATATTAATTTAATGATACAGCAAGAGTTCAGATTAAACACCTTCGAGCAATGAAATTTTAAAGTGATGCCTTTCAAGTAAAAGAGGAATACATATATTACTACCCTAAGGTTAATCAGCAACTATGATCTCATCATCTACATCAGGTTTTCCCTTTAAGGGTTGGACATACAATGTATTCTCCCTTTTCTTATCTGTCAGGTGCCCTTTCTGCTTGTTGGACAGAAACCTTTGGAAGACATTCAAAAGCACTTCATATGATGAATGTAAACATTAAAGTCAATGAAAGAAGGCAAAATAGTCTGCAACAACTGCAAATAGTGGAAACCTACAAATCCCAGTAAAGTATTGTAACATCACCAAAATCTGTCATGATGAATAAATGGCAGAATTGTAAAATTTACCATTATGACCAATTGTGTAGACGAAAACAAATATTTGGGTGGTCATCTTGCAAATAATTTAAGCGCGGAAATGATTACCACCTGCCTGTGAAGTGGATACATGCTTGGTTACCAAATGCCACCTCTGAGATTAATTTCATGTCTATAGACAAAGCCAATCAACATTAACAATATAACTACTTAAATTCACAGTAAATGAGAATTCCATGCTCAATTTTTCTAGCTATTTTTTGTGAACTGAATCATTAAACTATTGGTATGTTTATGTTGGCATTACTAAACTTTGATCACTGATTCCCAAAGAACAGTGATTCTAGAAGTATTGCAAGAGATAGAAGTAAACCTTACCAATTTGCTCTGTTCGGACAAACTATCACGAGCACATTATACCAAATGTACTAATAAAGCTTGGTTTTAACCAGGCTTAAAAGAACTTCATCTCAACCACAACTCTTGGTAAGCCTTGTATATTTACATTGGTCCAGCACTTTCATAAACTATGTTGAAATAGTATTTGCTTTGCAAAGCTACTCTGCTACAATATCATGCTAACTATAATTATAAGAATGTTTGCAGTTGCTCTTTGCTACCTTGATAATTATGACTATTGAATGTTCTTGCCATTTGACTGCAATTGTATCCATGTTTGTCCAAAATTATAAGTTATTCAACCACATCGGTCAAAATACTAGACTTTCATAGCGCCTCAGTGGCGTGGTCGGTATGGGGCGGGCATGCCACCTCGGTGGCTGCAAGTTTGATTCTCAGACATTCCACTGAGGGGTGAGAGATGTGTATTTCTGGTATAGAAGTTCACTCTCGACGTGGTTCAGTAGTCATGTAAAGCTGTTGGTCCCATGGCTGAATAACCACTGGTTCCATGCAACATAAAAACACCATAAACAAAATAAACTTTCGTAGGGGTTTGTCTTATTAGAATTTAATTTTCATGTATCAACTTGCAACTCTTAAAAATGTGATCCCTTGATCAAATGGAAAGGAAGATTTATAACATTTCCTTGGCCATTTCCAAAACTTGACATTCATTGTTTGGGCATTATTTCAAGTTATGTATAACTTACTGTTGAGCTGAATTCTCTATTGAAGTATGGGTTAAACTTATATATGTACAGTCAGTTGTAAGAGGTAATAAAATGGCCAGTGTGGTATTTTTAGTTTGATCTACACATAAGCTTCACTTTCAATATAATCTGTTTCAACAAAGACATGACAGAGAAATACACAGCAAAATGTAATGAAATCCAGTACTTTGTAATGGAGAGATGAAATAAAACCAAGGGAAGAGAAAGTACAAGAGTATTAGGGGAAGAGAAGTAAGAAAATTATTTGTTTATTCAAGAAAAATACTTTAAGCATTACTTATACAAGTTGAAAACCAGTCTAGGCAATATATAAAGTATACAGACTTGGACTGAGAAACTGTAGTGAAGTCATTTAACTTTTAAATATATGAAATTAAGATCATTTGTGAATATCCTCCTAAAAGGAAATTTTGATTACTGTACATATGGTTCTTGATATTTCAGCAACATTCCTAACTAAATATGGTCTTGAGATAAGGGTAGTTTCAATGAAACTTAATTGATAGTCTTTC